>NW_012107341.1:1247517-1355497 GCF_000951045.1 Mandrillus leucophaeus | reverse complement strand
AAAATAAAAATAAATTCTTTTCTCTAATAATGAGAATTTAAAAATGAAGGCATCAATTTCTAGTCTGCCTTATAGTATCAGGTAACCCTGTGACATTATTCTGTTCAATATAATGTAAAAGTCCTGTAGAGCGTTTTTCATTTTTATGTTTTTATCTGAATGAAAGGCAATTAAGAGCCTGAAGGCATAAAAGCACCTGCAACCATGAGGACAAAAGCTGCACTAAGGACTGGGGGCAAGACTACAAGTGGTCCGAGATCAGGAGAATGCTGCAGAACCACTGCATCAGCTAAGGGGAACCACTGAATCAGGACCCTCAGGATCTTGCCACAAAACCAAATTGTAACTGACACACATCTTCACCATTACCAGCTATGTAAACGTGGGAAAGTATTTAATTATTGTGACTCATTTTCTTCATGTACTAATTAGAGTAACAATAACTCACAAACTCAGGCAAATTAAATATGAAAATCTATGTGATGGGTTTCAAACAAAACCTTTCACATAATAAACACTCAATAACTAACTAGCATCAGCAACAGCAACATTATTACAGGAGGAAAGTTAAACCTCACTAGTACTAAAAAAAAAAAATGAAAATTAATAGAGGAAGAAACTATTTCCATATATCACATTAAATGAATGACTTAAAAACGATACTGAAGAACATGCAATAAAATATGTATTCTGATATATCATTGGTGGTACTAGAAATTGATATACTCCTTATAAAATACACTTGGCAAATGATCCAAAAGATTAGAAATACCTAAACCTAGCAATTCTACGTCTGGGTATTCAGCAAAAAAAAAAAAAAAAAAAATCCAAAACTTTAAAATACCACAAAATCTAAAGTAAGAAGATGTCAACTGTAATGCAACACATAATGGTGAAAATTTGGAAGCAATAAAAATGTCCAACAATTAGAACAGCTTAACCATATGATATGGTTTGGCTCTATGTCCCACTTAAATCTCACCTTGAATTATAATATTCCCCACATGTTATGGGAGGGACCCAGTGTGAGGTAGCTGAATAATGGGGGCGAGTTTTTCCTGTGATGTTCTTGTGATAAGGAATACGTCTCACAAGATCTGATGGTTTTATAAGGGAAGTTCTGCTGCACATGCTCTCTTGTCTGCCACTATGTAAGATGTGACTTTGCTCCTCATTTGCCTTCTGCCATAATTGTGAGGACTTTCCTGACATGTGGAACTGTGAGTCAATTAAACCTCTTTCCTTTATAAATTACCCAGTCTCTGGCATGTCTTTATTAGCAGTGTGAGAACAGACTAATACAGTAAATTGGTGCTGGGAGTGGGGCACTGCTGAAAAGATACCTGAAAATGTGGAGGCGACTTTGGAACTGGGGAACAGGCAGAGGTTGGAACAATTTGGAGGGCTCAGAAGAAGACAAGAAAATGTGGGAAAGCTTGGAACTTTCTAGAGACTTATTGAATAGTTTTGCCCCAAATTCTAAGTGATATGGACAGTGAAGTCCAGGTTGAGGTGGTCTCAGATGGAAATGTGGAACTTGTTGGAAACTGGAGTAAAAGTCACTCTTGCTATGCAAAGAGACTGGTGGCATTTTGCCCTGCCTTAGAGATCTGTGGAACTTTGAACTTGAGAGAGATGATTTAGGGTACCCAGTGGAAGAAACTTCTAAGCAGAAAAGTGTTGAAGAGGAAGCAGATCATAAACGTTTGGAAAATTTGCAGCCTCATGATGGGATATAAAAGAAAACCAATTTTCTGGGGAGAAATTCAAGCCAGCTGCAGAAATTTTCATAAGTAATGAGGAGCCAAATATTAATCACCAATCGGAAAATGTCTCCAGGGCATGTCAGACACCTTCACAGCAGCCCCTCCCATCACAGGCCTGGAGGCCTAGAAGGAAAAAATGGTTTTGTGGGCAAGGCCTAGGACCCCCTGCTCTGTGCAACCTAGGGCCATGGTGCCTTGCACATTCCAACTGCTTCAGCTCCAGCTATGGCTAAACAGGGCCAATATACACCTCAGGTCATTGCTTCAGAGGGAAGAAGCCCAAACCTTGTCCATTTACACGTGGTATTGGGCCTGTGGGTACACAGAGATCAAGAACTACGGTTTGGGAACCTCCACCTAGATTTCAGAGGATGTATGGAAATGCCTGGATGTCCAGGCAGAGGTATGCTGCAGGGGTAGAGTTCTCATGGACAACGTCTGCTAAGGCAGTGTGGAAGGGAAATGTGGGGTGGGAGGCCCCCACACAGAGTCCCCACTGGGGTACTGCCTAGTGGAGCTGTGAGAAGAGGGCCACCATCCTCCCAACCCCAGAATGGCAGATCCACCAAGTTTGCACCATGCACCTGAAAAAGCCACAGAATGCCCGCCTGTGAAAGCAGCCAGAAGGAGAGCTGTACCCTGCAAAGCCACAGGGGTGGAGCTGCCCAAGGCTGTGGGAACCCACCTCTTGCATCAGCATGACCTGGATGTGAGACATGGAGTCAAAGGAGATCATTTTAGAGCTTTAAGATTTTGCTGCCCTGCTGTATTTTGGACTTGCATGGGGCCTGCAGCCCCTTCATTTTGGCCAATTTCTCTTATTAGGAATGGGCGTATTTACCCAAAGCTTGTACCCGTAGTATCTAGGAAGTAACTAACTTGCTTTTGATTTTACAGGCTCATAGGCAGAAGGGACTTGACTTGTCTCAGATGAGACTTTGGACTGTGGACTTTTGAGTTAATGCTGAAATGAATTAAGACTTTGGGGGACTGTTGGGAAGGTATGATTGGTTTTGAAATGTGAGGACATGAGATTTGGGAGGAGTCACGGGTGGAATGATATGGTAGGGCTGTGTCCCCACCCAAATCTCACCTTGAATTGTAATAATCCCCACATATCAAGGGTGGGGCCAGGTGGAGATAACTGAATCATGGAGGCAGTTTCCCCTATACTGTTCTCCTGATAGTAAGCCTCACAAGATCTGATGGTTTTATAAATGGGAGTTCCCCTGCTCATGCTCTCTTGCCTGCCACCATGCAAGATGTGACTTTACTCCTCATTTGCCTTCTGCCATGACTGTGAGGCTTCCTCAGCCATGTGGAAATGTGAGTCAATTAAACCTGTCCTTTATAAATTACCCAGTCTTGGGCATGTCTTTATTAGCAGTGTGAGAACAGACTAATAAACCATATTATAGTTTTTTTTTGCTGAAATGTATGAAATATTGTAGTCATTGAAATTATGTTAATGACGTAAATAGTATAGAAATATATATATATATATCATACTATTAAGGAAAATACTACATATGGTACCTATAGCATGAATAAAAAATTCACACAAAAGTAGGAAATTTACCAAGATGTTAACATTGCTGACATCTGGGTTATGAAACTATAAGTGGTATTTTCCCCTTACTTCTAATCCTCTACTTTACAAATTTCCTGTAATTAATACTGTATCAATTAGAATATTTTTAGCTGCAAGTAACAGAAAACCTAACTTGCTTAAGCAAAAGAAACTTTCTTATTTGACAGAACTAAGAAGTCTAGGACAGGCTAGGGTTCAGGTACAAATAAGGACAGTAATTCAACACCATCATCAATGCCCCAGTTCTTTTCCTATCTTCACTGTGTGTCCTCATTGTGGGCTTCATCCTCAAACTGGTTCACCTCATGGTGACAACAAGGCAGTGGCCAGAAAAGCTATGTGTTGACTGGCTAAAAAGAATCATTCTCTGGAGTAAACAAACTTGGTGCTTTGTTAGGAAGAAGGGGAGAAGTGATTTGATATTGGAGAGATAAGCAATGTCTTCTCTACTTCGCTACTATTTTAATTTTTCAAAGTATATTTATTGCTTCCAAGCTTGTGAATGCAATTCATTTCACTGCAGAAAATTTGGAAAACACAGGGCATTAAAAAAAAAAAAACTCACACATGATCCCATCACATGAAACAACCATTGTTAACATTTTGGTGCATTTGGTTTAAAAATCCATATAATATGGATAACAACTGTACACATGTGTATATAATCTTAATTAATTTGTAAATGTGATTTTAATGGCACAATAACATTCAATCAAATGGAAACAGGATAATTTATTCAACCAATCATATTGTCACTCATTTATATTATTTTCCTTTTCATTATTATATATAATACAGAAATTAATACCATTGGATGTAATATTTCACTTTATTTCTGATTTACTTCTGTAGTAAAATTTCCATTGAGATTACTGGACCAAACATGTTAAGGCTCTTTTACCATATTGCCAAATAAACACATCTTACATATTTGTAATAAGAAAAATTCAAATTAATAAAATAAAAACTGGGAATTATATTTGCCCTGCTAACTTCACAGACTGGTATAATTATCAGATTATATAATTGCTAAAAAAGTGTTTTGTGAAAATTTAAGCATTATATAAAAGTAAGATACTATTTTGATGCAAATAAATAAAAAACATTTGAAACTGCTTTATGACAATAATCTCTCAGGAATTCATTTATAATTTTTATTGTACACATTGTCATCACTTTAAACAACTTTCAACATTTCACATCCTACCTGTTAATAGAAGCAACTTTTGTCTAAATTGCTCAAGCATTTATACTCATAGAACTTTAATGATCTATTCATTAATTTTAAAAAGTATTAAGGATATAACTATGTGCTATGAAGAAGGCCATGAAGCTAGGAGTATCCTAGTATAATTGAATGTGGAAGACAAACATAATCAACTAAAATAAATGTGATAAGTGATATAACAGAGCAAAGAACATTTTACTATAGGACCCAAGAAAAAGAAATAATTAATGCTTCCCTTCCTTCTCCTATTTTGTCCTTTGCTGCAATTTCTTTCTTTTTTTTTTTTTTTTTGAGATGGAGTTTCGCTCTTGTTGCCAGCCTGGAGTGCAATGGCACAATCTCGGCTCACTACAAACTCCGCTTTCTGGTTTCAAGCGATTCTCCTGCCTCAGCCTCCTGAGCAGCTGGGATTACAGGCACACACCACCACGCCTGGATAATTTTTGTATTTTCAGCAGAGACGGGATTTCACCATGTTGGCCAGACTGGTCTCGAACTCCTGACCTTGTGATCCACTGGCCTCAGCCTCCCAAAGTGCTGGGATTACAGGCGTGAGCCACCGCACCCGGCCCTTTGCTTCAATTTCTACAGCTTGTTTTCTTTGCCTGAACTTTACAAGTCTTAACCTTGTTCTGCCTTCAGATATTTGTGTGGTCTCATTCTGGTGTGCCAGTAGCTAAAAATCCATGATATGCTCTCATCCCACTCCTGTTGTTCACTCCTCTTATCTGGGGTCACCTATCCGTGATTGCATTCCGATCCCCAGTACTTATCACAGGAATAACAACTCTGCCTCTGCTTTCCCAGGCTGTTGATGGGGTGCTGTTCATGCCTCAGAAAAATGCATTGTAAGTTAAATTAAGTTAAATTATTAAAGATTTTAAATATAGGAAAAAAGTAAGCAAACATAAAGAATATGTATTCTAATCTATTATTTATTATACAGTTAAGAAATTTGGAAACTTTAGTAGATTACACTGCTTTTAGAGGTGGAGACATGGTAGGTCTTCTACTATTCGCAAAATACATGTGTTAGTAATTTTGGGAAGAACAGTAACTCACCTGAACAGTGTAATGTGAGTATGTCACTTACTAGAGGAAAGAAAGCACTTGAAAAACGTCTCTAAACCGTATAGAAACAATTACATCATGATGATGAAAGCCCAAGGAATTTTTTTAGAAAACATTACCAGGGCTAATCACAAAGTACAGCCATATGTTATTTATCTTCCCTTTGTGTCTGTGTTAGAATTCTAGAGTTATATTTGTACATAGGATGGAAAAGTGAGAGGCTAATTTATTAACTAGTTCATTTTTTAAAAGTCAAACACATCCTATGTATAGGTGAACTGTCCTCCTGTCAATGTATTGCACATTTGTGCCCAGAGCCAACATGGGGTATGTTTGCCATTTACAAACGTTTATGTCTTAAGAGAGGAAATATGAAGAGCAAAACAGTGCATCCAGAGAGAGAAAGCTGATACAAATATAAATAAAACAATAATAAGAAAAATTGAGAAACTACTCATTCTCTAAATCACTCATGTATTTTCCTAGAATTTAAATCTTTTAATTTTTGATAACATTTCATATTCAAATATAGCATCCCAATGTGAGACAGGATAAGTATTAGTGATGGTACAAGTGATATTTGTTACATAATATTCATTTTCTTAGTGGAAGAAATAAAATAAAGGTTGTGATGACTGTTGATTATTTTTCCTAGAGGGATTGTCAGGGAAAGAAATCGCTTTCTCTCTTTCTCTCTTTCCACTAAGAAAGTTCAATTATTAATTTAGGCACATAGAATAATTACTCCATTCTAAAATGCTGAAAAGTAATTTAAGAGACTTAAAATTGAAAAGTTTAAGATAGTCACACTGAGCTATATTAAAAATCTACAGTGTGTTTGGAACTAGGCCTTATATTAAAGAGGCTAAAAATTGCAATAAGACCCCAGGCTTTAAATATGGCTTTAAACTGTGAAAGGTGAAACTAGAATGAATAAAATCCCATAAATTTAAATCAAAAGAATGAAACAAGCTGAAATTAAAGTTATTATAGAATAATATGGTGGCCTGGATCTAGTGAACATATAGCAAAAATAAAACAGAATATTTCTGAAAAATCTTGAAAAATCTTTTGGGCTAGCTTGATGCAGTATATTTGAAACTATTTTTAAAATGCAGTGGTACAAGAAATATTTTAGAATCATATATAGGTTTGGCATTAATGGATAAAGACTAGGGGATTTTCGCCCTCATAAAGCACTTGGACATACAGTATTTGATTAAAATGATGACACCATTTTTTGTAAAATGTGATTAATTTTGGCATAATAATGATTTATTATATGTTAATATTTCAAATATATACTTTGCATTTAATAAACTACTGAATAACTGAAGATAATGGCTTATAAGCACGTTTTTGCTCCATACACCAGGCTGCTATTGCACTGAAGGCAATGAATTCCATCACGGGGGTTATATGATCCAGGGCTGCAGATCACTGTGAAAAAAGAATAAGTTAATAAGTAGTATTTTCCTAATACACATAATATAAAATTTTCAATCTCAATTCTTTTAAGTGTATACTTCAGTAGTATTAAGTACATTCACATTGTTGTGCAACAAATCTACAGAACTTTTTCATCTTGCAAAACTGCAACTCTATACCCATTTCCTTGTTTCCACAGCTGTTGGCAACCACCATTATACCTTTGGTTTCTATGAGTTTCACTAATCTACATACCTCATGTAAATGGAATCATATACTGAAAGTTTTAACTGCTTACTCTGAGATTCCTGTAAAGAGCGTGCAACCGGGATCCCTTGCGTGCATGCACAGTTGGCAATATGGTTGGTACTCCTATGAGAATCTAATGCCACTGATGATCTGACAGGAAGCAGAGCTCAGGCTATAATGCTCACTTGCCCGCCACTCACCTCCTGTTGTGCAGTCTGGTTCCTAACAGGCCATGGACCAGTAATGTTCCCTGGCCTGGGGGTTGGGGACCCCTGCTTTAAGTCATATAGCAGAAGCCACAAGAGGTCAACACTACAGGAGGAACCAAATGTGCTTCACACATGGCCATAACAACTGTATTTTAGGTGAAAAGAGACTGCGTTTTTTTCTAATAATCTCCTGATAAATTCAGCAAAGTAGTAGCATACAAAATCAACTCTGTTTGTGTATATTAACAATAAACAATCCAAAAGGGAAATTAGGAAAATAGTTCCATTTAAAATACAATCAAATAATATTTCACCATAAACTCAACCAAGGTGTTGGAATAATGTATACTATATATTACCAAAAATTGTTGAAATAAATTCAAGAAGACACAAATAAATAGACATATCATGTTCATGGGTTGAACACAATATTAAGGTGTTAACACTACACAAAGCTATTGATTCAATGCAATCTCTATCAAAATCCCAATAACATTTTTTTCATGAAAACCAAAAATCCTTCTCAAGACTCCAAATAGCCAAAATATTGAAAAAGAAAAACAAAGTTGAAAGTCACATTTTCTGATTTTAAAACTTACTACAAAGCTACAATAATCAAAACAGTGTGGTGCTGCCAAAAATACAGACATACAGACTAATGGAACAGAATAGAAAGCCCAGTAATAAATCCTTGCATATAGGGACAAATGATTTTCATAAAGGATGCCAAGATCATTCAATGGGGAAAGAATAATTTTTTTCAACCAACGGTATTGGGAAAACTGGATATACATAGACAACTAAGTGAAGTTGGACTCTTAGACCATATACAAAAATTAACTCAAAATGAATCAAGGACTTAAGAGCTAAAACTGTAGAACATTTAGAAGATGACATTGGTGAAAAGCTTCAGGATACTGGGTTTCACAATGATTTTTTTTTTTTTTTTGCACATTTTTGTATAACATACAACCTTTTAAACGTTACTGCTAGTATCTGAATTTTTGTGTTTGTACTTCAGTCCCTCTGAGTCACTGGTCTTCTTTTGCTTCTCGTTTGTATTTTTCACATTGTGTGTTTCACAGTAGTGCACACAAATGTTTTCGGATTGTTGCTGCTGTACTGCTCACTTCCATTCCTTAGATGTAAGCATCCTGCAAGTTTTGCTTGAATGTTCCTCTTCCCTCTGTGACTTCTGCTTATTTCCTTTTTTGGTAGATACTGTGCATCATCTACATCTTCTTCAGATATTTTTCTCTGCTCTTCATGTTTTTCACTTAGTCCCTTGGATATTCTGACTCCTGAAAACTTTTTGGCTTTAACTTTGTCTAAAAACTTCTGATATTTAGCAATATTCTCATCTAGAGCTTTAATAATGGCTTTGGTGTGATTTTTCCATATGTTCTTCCTCAGATTCCTAGTAAGACTCTTCTTCATCATCTCCTGCTTCTGCTCCTCTTCTTCAGTAGAAAAGCTCTCAAGCTCTTTCTCCAGATATGACATATCCACAGGAACTGGGTCATCCCCAGAAGACTGAGGCACCACATTGGGTTTGCCAAAGTTGCTGAACCCATGCACAAGAATCTGTTGCATCTCTGAGTTAGCATCCCAATGACTATTCTCTTCTTTTTCTTTTTCAATCACAGATTCTGTCACTTCACCTACAGTTTTGGTATTCCTTCTGTCAATTCCTCTTCTGGATTGTTCTGGGTTGCTTCTGTGGCAACTTTCACAGACTAGGAAGGTGAAAGCTGGGGGCCCACAAGGGGCTCTCTATTAGGCAGCTTGACAAAGAAGGGAATCCAGCCCCCTCAGCCAGTCATTGAGGACTATCCACCCACAGTCAGTAAGTAAGTTACTCCACCCTTCAGTAACTTTCCAGTCCAGAAAGTTAGCGTCTCAATAAAGTCCTCAGCATTCTCCCAATAATTAATCTTTTATGTCTTGCTGACATATTCTTGCTTTACTTGTTCAAATACATCAATACAGTCTTCAGGGGCCTTAATTTTTCCTACTTAAACAGCTCCTTTTAGTACAATGTCTGTCTTCAAGTCCTTGGAAGAGTAAACCAAACGTGGACAGTCAATCAAGCATAACCAATATATCAAGGTAATGTATTTCCAGATATTTCATCTACAATGGGGGCCACATTGCAAACTTTCTTGGAACACTATGTTTATATTACAGAGCTCTTGCCAACAGTTAGATAGCCAATGAACCCAACACTCATCTGTTTATTGTCAGTGTACAACTTTCAAACCGCGACAAAAGCTGAATAAATGCTCCTTTGTGAAAGGGGTCAGTAAGACTTGCATGGAAAGCAAGTGTTGGCTAATCCAACCCATCATTTTGTTGCCCGGGTTGGAATAAGGTCACATTTGTTATGTACAAACATAAGGTGTTCCCAAGGTTTATTCTTTTTCAAGTGAGGCTCAAGGCTCAGTGTGAGAGGAACGGGTAACCCACTGGATCTCTAGCATCAGCAACCTGAACTACAGCATCTGGTGAATCTATAACCCTGGAGAGCTCATTCTATATTCCTTTGGACTGTCCCTTTTTACATATCTCTTCTTGTGCTTCATTTATCACACCAGTGTCTTCAGTTACTGAATCATGATCTTTTATAGAAACTTATCATAGCTCTCAGCAGACATTTCAGTATTTTCTATAAAAGACTGCATATCACTTGAAAATAAATTTGGTTGCTTCTTTTGTGACATAGGGCCAAATGTAGTTTTAAAACTTTCAGTATCAGGAACTTTCAGTATCAGGAATGTGCACCTTTGAGTTGAGGCTGGATTCAATCTTAGAGAAGAGACATTGGTAACTTGCTTTGCTTCATGACAACTCTGTATGAATCCTTCGTAACTGTATCCACTTCCTCTTGAAGTTTTTGTAATCATGACTGCTTAATCACATGTGCATTTTCAAACCATTTAATATTTGGCTGTACTTTTATCACTGTGCCAGAAGCCACCTTTGATTGATATTCAAGGGACTTAATGATCTTACCAAAACTGTTCTTGTATTTCTTTTGCCTGTACATATTCAGGCCTGAGACTGTGGCCTGGTCCCTCGTGTTTTGACCTCCTGCTTCATGGACTCAGTCTGGGTTTGTGCTTGTGTTGAAGAGGTTGATGGTGCACTGTCCTTTTGTACTTGGGCTTTACCATCTTGGCGACGAGATGGGAACTGATGTGCTAAGTCCGGCTTATGTTGGGTAAATGAGTTCACAGCTTCCCAGGCCTGGCTGAAGTGACCTGTTTTATTACAGCTTCAATCTCAGTAGTTGTTATTGGTCTCCTCAGTTGTTAGATTTTTTCACAGTTCAATCTTGGTAGGCTGTATGTGTCTAAGAATTTATCAATGTCTTCTAGGTTTTCCAATTTATTGGCATATAGTTGCTTATAGTAGCCTCTACTAGTCCTTTGAATTTCTGTGGCAGCAGATGCAAAGTCTATTTTTTTATCTGATTTTATTTACTTTCATTTATTTTATCTTCTTTTCATAGTCTGAATAAAGGTTTGTTGATTTTGTTTATCTTTTTAAAAAATAACTTTTTATTTCATTGATTTTTGTATTTTTTATTTCAATTTCATTTATTTATGCTCTGATCTTTATTTCTTCTACTAATTTGGAGTTTGGTTTGCCCTTGTTTTTCTAGTTCTTTAAGATGTATCAATAGGTTGCTAATTTGAAGTTTTTCTGCTTTTGTTGATATAGGTGCCTATTGCAACAAACTTTCCTGTACTTTTTCACTGTATCCCATAGGTTTAGGTACCTCATGTTTTCATTTTCATTTGTTTCAAGACATTTTTAAATTTCCTTCTTAATTTCTTCATTGAGCCACTTGTCATTCAGGAGCATATTGTTTAATTTCCATGTGTTCATACAGTTTTGAAATTCCTCTTGTTATTGATTTCTATTTTTATTCCATTGTGGTCAGAGAAGATACTTGATATAATTTCAATTTTTTTGACTTTTTAAATATTGGATTTGTGGCCTAACATATGGTCTATCTTTGAGGATTATCCATGTGCTGAGGAGAAGAGGCCTATCTTTGAGAATTATCCATGGGCTGAGGAGAAGACTGTGTATTCTGCAACTGTGGGATGAAATGTTCTGTGAATATATCTATTAGGTTCATTTGTTCTATAGTGCAGATTAAGCCTGATATTTCTTTGTTGATTTTCTGTCTGGATAATCTGTCCAATGCTGAAAGTAGGGTGTTAAAGTCTCCAGCTATTATTGTATAGGGGTCTCTCTCTTTAGCTCTAATAATACTTGCTTCACATATCTGGATGCTCCTGTGTTAGATTCATATATATTAAGAATTGTTATATCCTCTTGCTGAATTGACTTCTTTATTCAATGACCTTGTCTCTTTTTATACTTTTTATCTTGAAATATATTTTTTTCTGATATAAGTATAGCTACTCCTGCTCTTTTCTGGTTTTTATGAAATTTCTTTTACCCCTTTATTTTCAGTCTGTGTGTCTGTCTGGGTGTAGTGTGTTTCATGTAGGCAACAGAATGTTAGGTCCTGTGTTTTTATCCATTCAGCTCTCTACGTCTCTTTGTTGGAGAGTTTAGTGTATTTATATTCCATGTTATTACTCATAAGGAATAACTTTTGCCATTTTGTCACTTGTTTTCTGGTTGTTTTGTAGTCTTTTCCTTCTTTCCTTCCTTCCTGTATTCCTTTTAGTGAAGGTGATTTTCTCTGGTGATATATATATATATCTGTTTTGTTTTTTGATTTGTGGTTACCATAGCCTTGCAAATAATATCACGTAACCTATTATTTTAAACTGATGACAACTTAATGTTGATTGCATAAACAAACAAGCAAAGAGAAAACTAGTAAAAACTCCACAGTTTAACTTCATCGCCCCCCCCCCGACTTTTTAGCTTTTTTGTTATTTATATCTTGTTATACAGTGTTGTGAAAAGTTGTTGTAGTTATTATTTTTATAGGTTCATCTTTCAGTCTTTCTACTCGAGATATGTTTATACACCACTATTACAGTATTATAATGTTCTTTTTTTGTGTGTATCTACTTCAGATGATTTCTTATTGTTCATTAACATCCTTTTCCTTCAGATTGAAGAACTCTCCTCAGCATTTCTTATAGGCAAGGTCTGGTGCTGATGAAATCCCTCAGCTTTTGTTTTTCTGGGAAAGTCTTCATTTCTCCTCCATGATTGAAAAATACTTTTGCCAGATATACCACTATAGGATACAAGTTTTTTTCTTTATTTCCTTCAGCAATTTAAATATGTCATACCACTCTCTCCTGGCCTATAAGGTTTCCACTGAGAAGTCTGCTGACAAATGTATATTGTTTCTTTTCTTTTGCTGCTTTTAGGATCCATTCTTTATCCTTGACCTTGGGGAGTTTGACTATTAAATGTCTTGAGGTAGTCTTACTTGGGTTAAAGTTGCTTGGTGTCCAAACCTTTCCCGTACTTGAATACTGATATCTTTTTCTAGGTTTGGAAACTTCTCTGTTACCATCCCTTTGAATAACCTTTCTACGCCAACCTCTCACTCTACCTCCTCCTTAAGGCCAATAACTCTTAGATTTGCCCTTTAGAGGCTATTTTCTAGATCTTCTAGACATGCTTCATTCTTTTTTTCTTTTGTCTTTTCTGACTGTATTTCCAAATAGCCTATCTTGAAGCTCACTAATTGTTTCTTTTGCTTATAAATTCTGCTGTTAAGAGTTTCTGATGCATTCTTCAGTATATCAATTGCGTTTTTCCAGCTCCAGAACTTCTGTTTGATGCTTTTTAATTATTTCAATTTCTTCATTAAATTTATCTGACAGGATTCTGAATTCCTTCTCTGTGTTATCTTCTATTAAGCTTCCCCAAAATAGCTATTATGAATTCTCCATCTGTTTCTCAAGATTGATCACTGGTGCCCTATTTAGTTCATTTGATGAGGTCATGTTTTCCTGGATGATCTTGATGCTTGTAGATGTTTGTCCATGTCTTGGCATTGAAGAGTCAGGTATTTATCGTGGTCTTTGCAGTATGGGCTTTTTTGTACCCATCCTCCTCGGGAAGGCCTTCTAGGTATTCAAAGAGACTTCAGTGTTGTGATTGAAGTCTTTGGTCACTGCAGCTATGTCTGCATTAAGGGGCTCTCCAAGCCTAGTAACAATGTGGCTCTGGCAGACTTGCAGATGCACTGCCTTGGAGGTCCTGGGTAAGATTCCGAAGAATTCCCTGGATTACCAGCCAGAGACTCTTGTTCTCTTCTCTTATTTTCCCCCAAACAAACAGAGACGCTCTGTGTGTACTGAGCTGACTGGAACAAGAGGAGGGGTGATTGTGGCCACCACCACCTGTGACTGTACTGGGTGAGAACTGAAGCCAACATAGCATTGGGTTTCACCCAAGACTCATAGTGACCACTGCCTAACTACCACCCATGTTCACTGAAGACCCAAGGGCTCTACAATAAGCAGGTGGTGAGTCCAGCCAGGCTCATATCCTTCACTTCCCGTTGGCAAGTTTCCTTCAGCCCTGACTGGGTTCAGAGATGCCAGCTGGGAGCCAGGGACTGGAATCTACCTGGTCCTCTATTCTACAGCTGCAGAACTGGCACCAAAGCTGCAAGATAAAGTCTTTCCCACTCTTCCCTCCCTCCTATCCTCAAGCAGAGTAGTCTCTCTCTGTGACCATCATTGCCCCAGGCCTGCGGCAAGTATTGCCTGGCTACCACCAATGTTCACTCAAGGCCCAAAGGCTCTTCAGTCAGCTTGTGGTGAATGCTGTCAGTCCTGAGCCTCTCCTTTCAAGGCAGTAGGATCCCTCTTAGCTCAGAGAAGGTCCAGAAATGCTATCCAGGAGCAGTGACCTGGACCTGGAGACTCCAGGAGCCCACTTGTTGCTCTCCTCCACAGAGCTGGTATCCAAGCTAATGCTTGATTCTTATAAAGGTACTTTATTGTGTGGATAGTTATTCAATTTGGTGTTCCAGCAGGAGGGATAATCACTGGAGGGTTCTATTTGGCCATCTTACTCTGCCTTCTCCCTGTTTTGATTTCTTTTACGTGATACCAAAAGCACAAGAAATAAAAGAAAAATTGGGTTCTACAAAAATAAAACCTTTTGTGTATCAAAGGACACTATCAAATATAGTGCAAAGGCAACCCACAAAATAGGAGAAAATATTTGCAAATCATATGTCTGATAGGTGGTTAATTTTTAAAAAAATTTTAAACCCCTATAATTCAACAACCAAACAACCCAATTAAAAAATGGAAAGATGACTTGAATAAGTATTTCTCCAAAGAAGATATACAAGTGGCCAATAAGTATAAACAGATGCTCAACACTACTAACCATTAGGGTAATGCAACTCAAAACCATAATGAGATACCACTTTAAACACAATCAGATGACAAGTATCAAGAAAATGGAAAATAACTAGTGTTAGTGAGGATATGGAGAAATTGTGAGCCTTGTGCATTGCTGATGGGAATGTAAAATGGTGTAGTGGCTATGGAAAATCAGTATGGTGGCTCTTTAAGAAATTAAAATAGAATTGCCATATGAATCAGCAATCCCATTTCTGGGTATATACTCAAAAGAATTGAAAGCAATGTCTCAAAGAGATATTTGTACACATTATGGACTTAATGTTTGTGTCCCTCCAAATTGATATATTAAAGCCCTAATCTCCAATGAGGCAATATTGGAGATAAGGTCCCTAAGGAGATAAATTTAAATAAGGTAATAAAGGCAGGGCCCTTATCTGATAAGATTAATGTCCTTATAAGAAAACAGACCAGAAACACTGCTATCTCTTTCTCCATGAATATGCACCAAGGAAAAGCCATGTAAGGACAATACCAGAAGGTGGCTGTCTGCAATCAAGACGAGAGCCCTCTGCAGAAACTGATCTTGGACTTCTAGCATCCAGAATTGTAAGAAAATAAATTTCTGTTGTTTAAGCCACCCATTCCATGAAATTTTAATATGGCAGCCTAACACAGTATACATCTAAAAGAACTGAAAGCAGGATCTTGCAGACATTTGCTTACCTGTGTTTAATGCAGCATTATTCACAATAGCCAACAGGTGGATGCAGCCCAATGCCCATCAATGAATAAATGGAAAACAAAATGTGATGCATACGTACAATAGAATGTTATTCAGCCTTAAAAAGAAGGAGATTCTGACACATGCTATAATATGGATGAATCTTAAAAATATTGTGCTAAGTGAAATAAGTCAGTCATAAAAAGACAAATACTATATGATTCCATTTATATGAGGTATCTAGAGTAGTCACATTTGTCAAGAAAAAATGTAGAATGCTGGTTTTCAGGTGTTGGAGGGAGAAGGGAATGGGGAGTTATTATTTAATGGGTATCAAATTTCAGTCTAGAAGTTGAAAAAAATTCTAGAGATGGATGCTGATGATGATTTCACAACAGTGGGACTGTAGTTAATGCCACTGTGTATTTAAATTATACATTTAAATACACTTAAAATGTTAAATTTTATGTTATGTACATTTTACCGTAATAAAAATGTTATATATATGCATTCGTATATTTAAATTAGCTAATATCTAAAATTTGATTATGCCAAGAATTCACATAGATATGGAATAAGAGTTTCTTCCACACTACTGTTGGAAATGTATTAATAAAAACAACTGTGAAAAATAGTCTGATATATTTTAATTAACTGCATATCTTGTGACCCAATATTAGATAAAGACCTTTAAGAATCTTGAACAGAATATATAAACAAAAATGTTCATTACAGCACTGTGTGTCATAGCAAAAAATTAAGAACAATCAATCTCAACCAACAATAAAACAGACATATGTACTCTGATATATTCATATAATGGAAAATTATACAAAAATAAAAATTTTAAATAGTGTTATAATCACAAAAGTACAAACAAATTTCACACATATGGTCTATAATAATGTGAATAGGTTAAAATAACTATAATTGGATAGATTTATAATTAGATAAATTCTCAGTCTTGACTGGATAGATTCTCAATCTCGGTATTTAAAAATCCAGCTGTATGCTGTTAACATAAAAATATAAGTTTCAGCCAAATTAATATATACATATGCAAAGCAATCACAAAATCTCAACCATGACAATTTTATTTTATGCAACTGGACAAACCATTTTAAAACTGGCAGCTTTTAACAAGAATAAAAACAATGATCTCTATACATAAGACATTTTTGTAAGTTTTAGTAATAATCACAATCAGTAAAAGAAAAATCATAATTCTTTAAAAGATGTGTGTATATATGTATTTTATATGTGTTAGTACATGTATATGTCTATTTATATATACACATATAGATACACAGATTAATACGGTATATACCCTTACTTCATAGACCTGAGAGTAAAGGAACAAAAATATGAAATTATTGAAATAAAATATTAGATTTTTTTTTTATGCTTATGAGACAGCTAAAACTTTCCTAAGAAAAAACAAGTATAATTGCAAGGGGTCCCAAATACTCAAAACATATTTTAAAAAATGAACAAAGCTTCCAGTTGCACCTCCAAATTTCAAAACTTACTACAAACCCATAATAATCAAAACAGTGTAGTACTAGCATAAGGAAAGGCCTACCACCAATGAAACAGAATAGTGTTCATAAATAACCTCATACATCTAAGACAACTGATTTTGAACAAGGACACCAAGACAATGAAATGCGGAAAGAACAGTTTCTTCAGCAAATTATTCTGTAACAACCAGATAGCCACATGTCAAATAATGCAGTTGGATTCCTACAACACACAATTTATAAAATTTAGCTCAAAATGCATTGATGACCACTTTGAAAAAAATATAGGGGTAAGTCTTCATGATTTTGGATTTTGCAATGGTTTCTTAGATATGATGCCAAAAGCAAAAGCAATAAAAAATAAGTATAAACTAGACTTCATCTCAAAACGGTGACCAAATGGACAATATTATGGATGTGAAAAGAAAAGCAGAGAACAGGTAAAAATATTTGCAAAGCATATATTTGCTAAGAATCTAACATACAGAATATCTAAAGAGCCCTTACTACTCAAAAACAAATAAACAAAATCCCAAGTTAAAAAACTGGCAGAGGATTTACGTAGACATTTCTCCAAATGCCCACCAAGCAAACACAGGAAAAAATGCTCAACATCATAATAATTCAGGAAATACAAACAAAAACTGAATGAGACACTATTTCACATATGCTAGAATGGTTAGAATAAACTTTTTTTTTTTTTTTTTTTTTTTTTTTAAATACCAAGTGTTGGCCAGGATGTGAAGAAACAGGTACTCTCATACATTACTAATGGGATTGTAAAATGGTATATCTATTGTGAAAAATGGTTTGGCTTATACTCAAAAAGTTAAACACAAAGTAAGTGGAAAATAGAATAAAGTGGAATGACCCAGTATTCCACTTTGGTGTGTACCCAAAAGAACTGAAAATAGGCACTTAAGTGTATACTTTTCATGAATGTTCACAGCAACAGTATTCACAGTAGCCAAAATGTGGAAATAACCAAATGTGCATGGATAAACAAATTGTATATATACATAAAATCGGATATTATTCAGCCATAAGAAAGAATGTAGCACTGATACATGCTACATCAGACAAATCTCAAAAACAATATGCTATGTGAAAGAAGCCAGATACAAAATAATACATATTGTTGTGTTTTATATTAAACACCCAGAATAAATAAATCCATAAAGATAGAAAGCATAGTGATAGTTGCCAGGGGGTAATGGTAGACATGAATGAGGAGTAACTTTTTAATAAGTATGGGGTTTCCTTTTTGCAGTGATTAAAATATTTTGGAATTTGGCAGAGGTGTTTGCAAAACATTGTGATTGTACTAAATGCTATTAAATTGTTCTCATTAAAAGAGTGAATTTTAATTAATGTGAATTTCAACTCAATTAAAAAAATAAATAGAGCTTCATTTAATCTGTGGACCAGTATAAATTGGTGTAACACATGTGTATTTGATAATCAAAAGGAGAGGCCAATCATGCATAAAACAATAAATAAATAATTAAAAGCACTGAATTTAATGAATGACATAAATTAACAGGTCAAAGATACCTGGCAAACATTCCACACAATATATACAAAGAACTCCACTTTTAGGCACTACAGAGTCAAACTGCTATTTATTTCCGGTGTAGCTTTGAGAATTTCTATATGAGTTTAACATAAAGATAAATGAGTTTTAATAAAGAGAAATTATCAAAGCTATACAGGAAATAAATGTAAAAGCCCATCGTATTACAGGCAAGGTGGAGGGATTTATATAACTGGAAGCTCTCTTCTCATCAGAAACAATAAATGCTAGAAGAGAATGGAGCAATGGTTTACTAGATATAAAAGTAAATTTTACTTTCAAAACTAAGGGTAAAAAAACAATTTGTAATAAAAATTAGAGAGACATATTATCCAGGTAACAAAATAATATGTTCTCCCAAATCCTGCAACATGCAGTCTATACAATCAATCTGCATGTGTACTCCTGAATAAAAGTTACAAAAGAAAGACTAAAGGAAATTCCTTAGCCTGAAGAGAGCTATTACCAGATGGAATAATAGGAAATCCATGTATCACCTTGCCTGAAACAACGAAAAATAATAATCATCATTCAATATACATGGAAAAAAATGGTTTTCAAGACATTAATTATCAAACTACAAGGAACTGTGATTCTTTGGAAATGAGAAACAGAAGATGTGAGCCCTACAATTGTGAGCCTAAAATTAGTAAACTAACTTCCATAGCTTACTGTCTTGAGTGAGTTTTCAAATTATGTTACAGGGAACTAAGGTGGAGCCCAGCAAAGTCCCTCAATTGAGGAGACCAACCTAAGAGTCAGAGAAGACCAACACTGCTGGAGTTAAGACTATGTCCCAGAGAGGAGATAGCTACATACACAGGGGACCCTGGAGATGAGTAGAATATTTCTCCTACATATGTTACACAACAGCAATCAGCAGGTATGTGTGAGGAAGCTGTTAGGCTGGGAAGAGGAACATCTATTTTGATAGCAATAGAGGGAATAGTGCCTGGCAGTCATTCAGGATAATGAACAGTGTCTGTTCCCAATAGCCAGTATGAGAAACTCAAAATTCAAAGGACACTGGGTAAAGCACTTGAAAAGGCAGTAAGAAACAATTACCTCTGGACTGAATGTTGAACAAGAACCACCTATCAAATTACAAAGCAAGACATAAAATAATCAAACAGCTTCCAAGAAATGCATTAATTGCATGTGAAAACAAAGACTCAGAAGAAACAAATTTTTAGGAATATCAAAATATCCACCACCAAATAAGGCAAAATTCACAATGTTTGGAATCCCAACAAAGATTACCGTGCATAAAAAGGGGCAGGAAAACATAACCCATAATCAGGGAAATAATCAAACAATCAAAACCAAACTGCAACTAAAGAGGTAAAATACACTGAAAGCTATAAAATATTGCTGAAAGAAACTAAAGATGACCTAAATAGATATTCTGTGTTCATGAGAATAAACATTTAATATTGTTAAGATGTTAATATAACCCAAAGGGATCTAGAGATTCAATACAATCCCTGTCAACATTCCAACAGCTTTTATTGAAGAAATGGAAATGCCAACCCTCAAATTTATGTTGGATTCAAAGGGCACTAATTAGGCAAAAAAATTAGAAAAAGGAAAACAAAGTTGGAAGATGCATAACTCCCAATTTCAAAAATTACTACAAAGCAATAGTAATCAAAATAGTGTGGTAAAGGTATAAGGACAGACATATAGCCCAATGGAACAGAAATAAGTGCATATATCCATGACCAGCTCATTATTTATAAGGGTGCCAAGTATTTTAATTATGGAAATAATAGTCTCTTCAACAAATGGTAAAGAGACAAGTGGATTTCCAACCGCCAAAAAATGAAGTTGAACCCCTATTTCATACCAAATACATTAATCAACTCAAAATGGATTTATGACCTCAATAAATTCGAACTAAAACTATTAAATTCCTAGAACAAAACATAAGGCTAAATCTTCATGCCTTTGATACAGCAATAAATGCTTAGATCTGACACCAAAAACATGGGTAACAAAAGAAAGCACATGTAACTTTGACTTCATCAAAATTAAGATTTTGTCCATCAAAGTATATTACCAAGAACTTTGCAAATTGGCAAAGCAGAAGTGTTTACAGGATCTAAATAACTGGTACAATATATAAACACTAAACATAAGAAAGCTGGAATGGTTATATTAACATCTAACAAAATAGGCTTCAATGTAAGAAATATTATCAGGAATATAAAAACGTACTACATAATGACAGAGGAGGAAGTGATCAGGAAAAATATAGCAATCCTAAATGTCTATTCCACTAGTTACTGAGTTTCAAATATGTGGCAAAACTAAAAGGAAAAATAGACAAATTCACAATGATAGCTAGGAATTTCAAACATTCCATTCTCAAAAACTGATATAACAAGTTGAAAATAAAAAAATAGGGATATAGAAGATTAACCTTCTAAAACCAAAAATATCAGAATAAACTTTTTATTCATGGACGCATGTAACATTTATCAAGATGTGCCAGATTTCTGGCCAGAAAACAATCTTTAGAACAACTGAAAGGACTGAATTGATATAGAATATGTTTTCTGAACATAAGATATTTAGTTGTAGATTAACAAAAATTATATTGGAATTGACCAGATGTTATGAAAATTAAACAATATACTAATAAATAAGACCTGGCTAAATAAAATTACAAAATTAGATAATATTTTGGACTTATCAAAAACTTAAAAATCAATAAAAATAAAATCAGTGGGCTACAGATAAAGCAATGTTAGGTAGAAATGTAAAGCTTTAAATACTTACATAAGAAAAAAGAGAAAGGTATGAAATCAATGTTTTATGCTATTCTCACAAGAAACTAAAGAAAGGGCCAGACGCAGTGGCTCACACCTGTAATCCCAACACTTTGGGAGGCCAAAGCAGGCAGATCACAAGGTCAGCCATTCGAGACCAGCCTGGCCAATATGGTGAAACCCTGTCTCTACTAAAATACCAAAAATTAGCTGGGCGTGCTGGTGTGTGCCTGTA
The DNA here is from genome assembly GCF_000951045.1 of Mandrillus leucophaeus. Lineage (NCBI taxonomy): Eukaryota > Metazoa > Chordata > Mammalia > Primates > Cercopithecidae > Mandrillus > Mandrillus leucophaeus. The sequence continues at coordinate 1,333,801 of NW_012107341.1, read as the reverse complement.
ATACCAGCTGCTCTGGAGGCAGAGGCAGGAGAATCACCTGAACCTGGAAGGCAGAGGTTGCAGTGAGCCAAGATCACGCCACTGCACTCCAGCCTGGGCAAGAGAGTGAGACTCCATTTAAAAAAAAAAAAAAAAAAAAAAAAACACTAAAGAAAGAAGAGCACATTAACTTTCAGATAAGAAAGGAAAGACTTTAGAAACTGTTGAAGGTATTAGCTAAAATTAATGAAACAGAAATCAGATAAGAGAAAATAAATACAATGCTGGCTCTTTAAAAGGACTAATACAATTGATAAACTTCCAATTAAAATTTAGTAAAACTTAAAAACAAAAAACGTATGTAGGTGGATAATATCAGGAATTAATGATAAAACATCACTGCAGATCCTATGATATTAGAAAGAAAATAAGAGAACATTGTGATCAATTTGTGGAATAAATTTGACATCTAAATAAAACAGACAAACTCTTGAGGATATACATTATCAAAACAGACTCAGAAAATCTGAAAAGCCCTGTATCAACTAACCACTGAATTGTAATTAAACTCCTTTACACATGGAGTTACCATTTTGTTGTTATGGTCTAAGCTACTAATATCCAGCTATTCCATTGATTACAATTATATACTCAAAATAATTATATTGTAAAATAACTACCTGAGTACTCTAAAAAGCGAAGAGATTCAAGTGAATTTAGAAAGGCGGTTGAAAGAAACAACTCACACAGGGAAGAGTGTCCATTCTGTTTGTCTGTTTTTACATTTTCTCTCTCTCACATTTATTACCACAAGGGTGAACTGAGTTGCAGAACAGCACTGGGCAGGTAGGTAAAACTTGGATAGTAGGCCTGCCATATTTCTGGCCAATGAAACCAAAGAATGAAGCCAAATAATACTGTGATGTAAAGGAGATATCCTGGAAGGGAGAGAAGCTGAGAAACGGTTCCACTAATTCTGTGTACAAGCCTGGATAAAGCTTAGCCAAACCCAAAAACCACACATACACTACACCAGGTAGATCCAAACCAGCAAAGACTTAAAGAATTGAACTGAGATTTGAAACCATACAAATTTCAGCCTAACCCTTGAACACAGATGCATGAGAAAGACCCAAAATCAGCATAACGAAGTCTTTGAGACCTGAACTGGCCTTCAATTACTGCCCACAGAAGGAAAGATAAAATTATCTTTATCTAAATTATCATTACCTAAATATAATTGGATAGATTTCCTGCTAAAAGGAAAACATCAACCTTCTCCATCAGATTATAACAGAAGCTAGAGGATACATAATATAACATTCACAGTTACAACATACAATACAAACTAAGTCTAAACAGAAAAATCAAGGAAAATGTGGCCTATTAAAAGAGTAAAGACAAAACATACAAACTTCAAAATGACAGAAGTGTGAATTATCAAACAATGTCTTTAAAACAGCAGCGATAACTACATTACATGAGACATGTGAAAGCATACTTAAAATGAATGACAGACAGTAAATCTTAGATGATAAATAGAAACAACTAGAAAAAAATTAGAAAACTCAACATTTAAATATAGAATATTGGAAATAAAAAATTCACTGGATGGACTCAACAAGAGAATGGAGATGATAGCAGCAAAGTCAGAACACTTTTAGATCAATAAATTAATCAAACTGAAAAACGGAAAGGAAAAAATTAAACAATAGGGGAATACACAGAACAAACCTCAAGCAGTGTACAACATCAAGAACTATGAGTTGTTACAGAAGGAGAGTCCAAAAAGAAGAGGGGGCAATAGAAAATCCAGCAATATTTTAAAACGATAATATGTCATTTGGTGAAAAACATAAATTTACAGATTTAAGGATCACAAAGAACCCCTAAAAAGGATAAATTCAAAGAAAACCATACTTAGAAACATAATCAAAATGTTGATGAGAAAAGACAAAAATCTGAAAAGTAGCTGGAGAAAAATGACAAATAATGTAAAAGGAAAGAGCAATTCAAGTCACTGGGAATTTCTTATCAGAATCCATGGTGGTCAGGAGACAATGGAACACCACTTTTAAGGGCTGAGAAAAAGCGCTGAGAATGCTGAATTTTATAGTCAGAGAAAATATCCTTCAAGAAATGAAGAACAGACATCTATACATAAAGGAAAGCCTTGAGATTCAGGAAAAGTAAGATAATTTGCCACCAGCATACCTTCTCTACAAAAACTGCTAAAGAAAATGCTTTCAGGTAAAACAAAATAAAAAAGGAAACCTCAGATCTGCAGAAATGTAAGAAGAGCATCAACAGTGGTAAACGCGGGTACATCCAACAGACATTTTCCCCCTTAAGTTCTTTAAAATATGTAAAACTCTTCAAATCGAAAATTACAATAGTGTTTTGAGGAATTTTCAGTGTTTATATATATACACACACACATATACATATAACATATCTATATACATATAACATATATGACAATTATAAAGAGCAGTGAGAGGGTAGCTGGGTAATAGAGCCTCAATTATTGTAAGGATCCTACATTTTATGTAATGTTGTACTACATTAAGTAGACAGTGAAACTATAAATTTGTATACTTTAATCTGTAGACTACCTAAAACATACAAAAACATGTAGTCAAAAGAAAATTAAATGAATTAAATACAGCACAAATGCAACTGAACAGATTAATCTATAATATTAAAAATATTCTAACGAGACAGAAAGAGAAGATCAAAGAAGAGAGGAGACAAATGGAAAACAATGAAAACAATATGTACACTTTAAAAGAAAGGCAGACATTGACAGACTAAAAAAGCAAGATTCAAGCATAAGCTGCCTATAATAGACAGGTTGAAAGTAATTGAAGAGGGGAAAAGCCTTATCATGCAAACAGTAAGGAAAAGAATGCCGGAATTGCTACACTAATGTAAGTAAATAAAATTCAAGCAATACAGCAATTTAGACATAAAGAGACATTTCATAATGATAATCCATCAGAAGGACATATATGGTGAAATAACAGTCTCAGAAGAATAAAAACCTGACGAAATTACAGATCATAAACAACCACTTTAATCTACTTACATTTATAGAATCCTACAATCAACAACTACAAAATATCCATATTTTTTAATCAGATATGGTACCTTCAACAATACAGATATAACAAGCCACAAAATCAATCAAATTAATTTAAATGTCCTCTGACTATATAAATATCAAGAACACTGAGTTATCTAGAAAAACCTTAAATATCTAAAAATATTTTGAAATTAATAACAATGAATATATAACACTGACATTAATGGGATAAATCTAAAGCAGTGTTTGAAAAAATTATCATTTTACATGTGGCTTTTATTAGGAAAAAATGGAAATTTCTAAATATCAATGCCCTCATTGAAAATTTCAAGAAATCTATTTTTGAGAAGTCTCCAAAAATATCTAAATTTAGCAAAGTAGTTGTAATAAAGGGCAATGAACAAAAACCATATTTCTAAGTACGAGCAATAAACGATTACAAACCAAAATTTAAGCCACAATACCACTTATAATAACTACCTCCAAAATGAAATAACTATATGAATCTAACAACCATGTATAAGACCTATAAGACGCTAACTACAAACTACCAATGAAAGAAATCAAAGCCCTAAATAAACAGATGGACATGCTATGTTCATGGATCTAAAGATTTAATACAGTAAAATTATGAAAATTCCGCAAATCCTATATTGAACTATAAGTTTAATACAATTGCTATGAATATCCTAGAATAATTTTTTTCGTAAATACAGATAAACTAAGCTTTATATGGAAAAGCAAAGAAACTAGAATAGCTAAAATTAGCTTTGTGAGAGAAGAAAAAAGTAGGAGAAATCCCACCACCAATTTTAAGACTTACTAACCATAGTAATGAAGACAGGGTTTGCTCCGGTTTGAATGCTTGTCCCTTCCAAACTCAAGTTGAAATTTAATTGCCATTATAACAGTATTAAGTAAGATCCTTAAGAGGTGATTAGACCATGAGGGCTTGGCCCTCATGAACTGATTAATGTCATTATCATGGGGGTGGATTCTGGGTTTGGCCCCCTTGTCTCTGTTTCTCTCTCTGTCTCACACCCTCTCTTTGCACTTCCATCATAAGATTACACAATAAGAAGGCCCTCACCAGATGTCAATACCTTGATCCTGGACTTTCCATGCTCCAGAACTGTGAGAAATACATTTCTGTTCTTTAGAAGTTACAAAGTCTCAGATATTCTATTACAGCAGCACAGAGTGGAATAAGATCAAAAATTGATTTTGAGAAGTGGGACTTTTGCTAAAACAGTCCTCTCATCACAAGCCCAGAGTGTCACTCCTCGCATCACAGGCCCAGAGTGCAAAGATCTGGGGAAGGATATACGTGAAAAGAGAGGCCTAGTGGGCCCTCAGGACATCGAGGCTTGCCTCCCAGGGAAGTCTCAGGTCTCTGCTCCCTGCATTCTGACACAGGGCTCCTCAGTCACCCAGGTGTTGCTGAAGGAGGCCCCAGATAGGACTTGAGCCACTGACTGTAAGAATACAAACAACAAATCTTGGTGGTGCCCACGTGGTGTTAAGTCTTGAGGCAGGCAGAATGCAAGGGCTGTGGAGGCATGGCTTCCTCCACCTTTATTTCAAAGAACCTTGTTGTGAAAAACCTGGGGGCCCAGGCAGAGACTTACCATAGGGGCAGAGTCACGGCAGAGAGCCTCTACTGCAGCAATGCCCAGCAGAATTGTGTGGTCGGAGTTTTCAGAGAGTCTCCACTACAGTAATGCATAGTAGAGCCATGACAGCAAGGCCACAATACAAGAGTCCCTACTAGGGAATGCCCAGTGTTATGAGGGAAGAGCCAGCTCTGTAGAGCTACCTGAGTCCAATACCAGCCTGGGAGAACAGCAGGCATCTGACTCCAACCTACAAGAGCTGCTGCTTGAGCTATGCCCAACAAAGCCATAGGAGTGTGGCTTCTCGACCCCTTGAGGGCACAACTGCCACCCCAGTGTGCCCAGAAGGCAGGACAATGGGTCGAGGAAAAATATTCTGGAGGCTTAAGATTTAATGTTGTTTACCTTGTTGGGTTTTGGACTTCCTTAGGGCCATTTATCCCTTTCTTCTCACCTATTTTTCCCTTTTGGAAATACCTCCTATGCCTGTTCAACCATAATATTTTGAAGTAGATAATTTGTTTGATTTCACAGGGTCACAGCTGGAGGGAAATTTGCCTCAGGATGTATTGTGCCTTGAGTCTCACCCATATACATCTGATTTAGATGAGACTCTGGACTTTGAACTTTTCAGTTGATGCTGAAACAAGTTAAGACTTTTGGGGCTACTGGAGAAAAATGACTGTATGTTATACGTGAGAAAAACATGAATTTTTGGGGTCAAGGTCAAAATGGTATATGATTGGTATATATCTTCAAAAAGGATGTGTTGGAGACTTAATCCCCAATCCAACAGTGTTAGGAGGTGGGGCCTAACGGGACGTGTCTAGGTCATGATAACTTGACTTTCATGAATGGATTAATGCCAATTATAGAATGGCTTGAGGCTGAGAGGTCAGTCTCTTGCTCCATCTCACTCTCTCTTTGGCCATCATGGGATGACACAGGAAGGAGGCCCTCATTAGATGCCAGACTCTTGATCTTAGACTTCCCAGCTTCCAGAAATGTGAGCCAATAAATGTCTTTTCATGACAAATCATGGAGTCTGTGGTATTCTGTTTTATCTATGATAGCAGCACAAAACAGACTAAGACAGTGCTTTATTAGTGGAGGGATACACGCGTAGATCAATGGAACAAGCTGGTAACCCAGTGAATTCCATTAAATATCAGAGGACAAAATAGTATCAATCCTATAGAAGCACTTTCAGAATAGTAGGAGAAAACAATGTCCAACTCATTTTATAATGCCAGCATAACCATAATCCAAAATGACAACATAGACATTATTTAAAAATACAGAAAAATACTCTTGAAAAAGGTGTAAATACTAACAAATCAAATAATAAATAAAAGGACCATGACCACATAGGTTTTTCTCCCAGAAATGCAAGGCTTGGTTCAGCATTAAAGAGTCAATCAAAGCAAATTACTATACTAATACAATAAGTGTTCTCAGATGTTCTTTGTCAGTTTTCAAACTGGCAAAGAACATCTAAGATAACCCTACAGCTAATACCATACTTAAAAGTGAAATAATTATTACTTTTCCTCTAACATTGGGAAAAGGACAAGAATGCCTTCTTTTGACATTTTTATGTAACACTGTACTAGAGGACCTAGTCATTGCAATAAAAGCAAGAAAAAAAAGCATAAACAGCAGAAATAAAGAATTAAATCTGTTGCAGAACATATATTTATATTTAAAAGGATCTACAGAATAATTATGATATCTAACCAGTGAACTAAGCATAATCACAGGATCCAGGTTAATATTTTAAAAAATCAATCATATTATTACATGCTAACTAGAAAATTAAATCAAATAACACGCTAACTGGAAAATTAAATCAAATAATTAAATCAAATAACCATTAAAATAACTCAATTTAAAAGAGAGCAAATAAAACATAACATTCTTATGAATAAATCTAAGAGATTTGCTGGAAATCTGAAATGAAAACTACAAAACATCCCAAAGACAAATTTAAAAAGAATTTACACACATGGAGAATCAACATATTCACTATTTAGAAGACTAAATATATTTGAGATAACATTTAATTACTTTTGTCTTTAGAGTCATTGAAATCAATTCAAATTACAGTTGAATTGTTTGTAGAAATTGGTATGTTAATTCTAAAATGCATACAGTGATTCAAAAAACAGTGAAAAAAGCAATTTTTAAAATAAAAACAAAGCTGGAGGATTATCATTGCTATTTCAATAGTTACTATAAAGCTACAGTAATCAAGACACGGTATTGTTCAAATAACAGACATAGATGAATGGAGCATAATTAAATGCACATAATTGCAGTTGGCTGAATGTTTGACAGAGGCAATATGGCATTTTAATAGAGGAACAAAAGTATATTCAACAAATGGTACTGGATCATTATGATATCTTTACAGTAAAAAATGATCATCAACCTTTTTCTCACACCAAACAGAAAAATCAACTCAAAATGGATCATGGACCTAAATGCGGAATCCAAAATACTATTAAAAAACACAGAGGTCAGGCACAGTGACTCATGCCTGTAATCCCAGCACTTTGGGAGGCCAAGGTGAGTGGATCACCTAAGCTCAGGAGTTCAAGACCAGCCTGGTCAACACGGTGAAATCTTGTCTCTACTAAAACTACAAAAAAACAGCTGGGCGTGGTTGTGCGTGCCTGTAATCCCAGCTACTCCAGAGGCTGAGGCAAGAGAATTGCTTGAACCTGGGAGAAAGAGGTTGCAGTGAGCTTGTGCCACTGCACTCCAGCCTAAGCAGCAGAGTGAGACTCGGTCTCAAAAAAAAAAAAAAAAAAGGAAAAAGAAAAAAGCAAACAGGAGAAAATCTTTGTGAATTCAGAGCAAGATAAGGTGTATTAGAACACAAACATATACATAAACTATTGAATAAAATAAATAAAATATACTTATCCAACTTTTTTGTTTAAAAACAAAAATGTGGGCCACAATCTGAGAGAAAATACTCACAGCACATATATCAGCAAAGGACTTTTGTCCATACTATTGTAAGGACTCTTGTAAGTCAATAATTATAAGACAAACAATCCACTTAAAAATGGGAAAGATAGTTGAACAAAGTATAAAACACATGCCAGTAGCCATTTGGAACTTGAAAAGATGCTCAAGATATCTTTTAACCAGGAAAATGAAAACTAAAACCACAGGAGATACCACAACACACACATACTGGAATGGCTAAGATGAAAAAGACTGACCACACCATGCTTTGGAAAGGGTTTGGAGCAACTGTCACCTCACATATTGCTGTATAACACAAGTTATACTGTATAACACAAGTTATACTGTATAACACAAGTTATAAGTGTGTTACACAGTTAACACAAGTGGAAATTATACAGCCACTTTATAAAGCCAATTGTTGGCTCCTAAATATAGACACAATTGGCTTACAAAAGCCAACAATTTGGCTTTTCTTAAAATAAATAAAGTTAAACATACACTAACCATATGACCCAGCAATCACAGTCATATGTATTTTTCCAGGAGAAACGAAAATATATATCCACACAAAGACTTGTACAGGAATATTTATAGAAGCCTTATTTATAATGGCCTAAAACTGGAAATAACCCAAATGTCCATTATCAGGTGAAAGAATGGATAAACAAAATGTGGTATACCCATACAATGGAGTACTATTCAGCAATAAACAGGGACAAACAATACATTCAACAAAATGGATGACTCTCAAAATCATTATGCTGACTAATAAAATTCAGACAAGGAATATATATACTACATGGCTACCTGTATAAAATTACAAAAACATATGCAAATCTGTAATGACACAAAGCATATCAAGGCCTAGAAGCAGATGTTGAGAGGTAAAGTAGATTACAAAAGGGCATAAGCAAAATACAGGACATGGGACTTTTCTTGACCATTGTGATGCCTGCATGGGTATATACATGTGAAGTCACTAAACTGTAAAATTTCAATATGTATAGTTAATTGTATGTCATTGTTGAGCCAAAATAAAACAAGTTGCAAAAGTTACTTAAGGCAAAATATCATTTATTTTGCTGTTATCATGCAAAACAATACTATTTGTCATTATTCATGATCCCAATAAGTGTTAATAGCACAAAATTTTTAATTAGGATTAAAAAAAGACCAATATATGATAATGGATATATCTGAGGAGAGAGGGAAGACAGTAAGATTGTTGAGGACTTCATAGGAGGTGTCACCTGTGTCTTGTTAAAGTTGCCCTAAATCTTAGAAAGAATGTAAAGCATGTAACAGAATATGACATTTTCTTTCAATGGATGATTCATGAACACTTGCCCCCTATCATTTCTGTTATTTTATGTGTTTGAAACATGATATTTATGAAGAAATATTTCATTTCCAAAGAGCCATAATAAATCAAACACACATACATAAACACATACAAACTTTTCCATGAAAACCAAAACTGAAATAAACCTCCATTGACAGCTTCGATGAAGAATTAAATATTTGAAAGAAGAATTTAAATTTTACATAAACCATTTATGAAAAGGCAAGAGGGAAGAACTGCAACTCATTTCTGAAATAGCAGTGCCCTAATATAGCACTAAATGTTTACAAAAATTTACGAGAGAAGGGAACTATAGACCAAAGTCCCTCATGAATCTAGACACAAAAATCCTTAAAATGTTATAGCATATAAAAATTAAAAATATATTTTTAAATGATCATGTGTATTTTATATTAGGGGAGTTTATGTAAGGGTGCTTTAACATATGCCAATCAATCAATGCATCATAAAAACATAATAAAAGATGCAAACCATGTGATCATCTCAATTGGGGTGTAAAAGACATTAGGAAAAATTCAACCTGATTTATGATTAAAAATCAAAATAAATAGGAAGCAGAATTTCCTTTGTCAACCTGATTAATGGCATTTATGAAAAGCCTACAACTAGTGTCATGCTTAATTATGAAAGCATGAGGGCTCTGATAGTGGGAACAAGATTAGCATGCCCACTCTTAACACTTCTGTTTAAAGTTTTCTAAATACAATAGTCTCAAGAGGCAATAAAAAGAAATAATGAGCAAACAGATCTTAAGAAAAAAGTAAAATTGTCTTTATTCTTATAGAATATGATTAGGTATAAAGAAAAATCCTAAAAATCAAAAGTAAACTATTAGAACTATCACTGCATTTAGCAAGGTCACAAGATACAAAGTCAACATTTCTAGAAGAAAACAGAAAAAGGTCTTCATGAATTTGATCTAAGCAAAGATTTCTTGGACAGACACAATATCCTTGGAACATTAAGAAAAAATTTGAGAAACTTGGTTTTGTCAAGATTAAAATTTCTGATATTTGAAGGATACCACTGAGAAAATGAAGACAGAGCACATAGAGACCTGTTTCCAAAATATGTAAATAAATCTTATAAGGAAATATTTTTTTAAAATAACCTGATAAAAAGATACAGGAAAAGGTTTGAACAAACAGTTCAGAAAGGAATACATATGAATGTGCAAAGAGCAAATGAAAAGATATCTTCTATCATTAGTTATTAAGTGCAAATTAATAATACTATACTCTTATTAGGATGGTTAAAATTTTAAGAGGTGGACAATAGAAAACACTTCTGAGAATGCTGAAAAGCTAGAAATCTCATACATTGCTGGTGGGTGTGGAAAATCACACAATTTCTATGTAAAAGTTTGGGGGCTTCTTACAATTTTAACTTATATTTACCGTATCACTCCACAATTTAACTCTTACGTATTTACTCAAAAGAAATGGAAACATATAACCATATAAAAACTTAACACATAAATGTTCATACAACTTTATTCACACAAGACAAAACCTGGAAACAACTCAAATGCTGATCAAGAGTTGGACAGATAAATAAATAGGGGTATATTTAATAAGTGATAGTAGAGATTGTGAAATGGCATAAGGGAATCATTTAGGGTTATGGAAATTTCTGCATCTTCATAGTGATGTTAGTTAACTGATGTTAGTTAAATGTTAGTTCTGATACTTGCCATAACTCACTGAGCTATAAAGTTAAAATTGGAATGTTTAAAATTAAAATTACATGTATAAAATAAACACATTATATTTAAATAAAGAGGATTAAAATATTGTCTCACAAAGACAGTTCTAGGCCCAGATGATTTCACTGGTGAATTCAATGAAACATTTAAGCAAAAAAAAAATTGTTATTATGGGTTTATTTTTTCAGAATATGGAAGAGGAAAGAATACTGCCCAACTTGTTTTTGAAAGGCCAGCATAATAAAAATGAAAAAGGATTTATAATAAAATATGTAATATAAATAATGTAAATGCTTAGAATGTTAGCAAATTAGATACAGCAATAGATGATGATAAAGTGGAGTTTGAAAAAAGAACGTAAGGTTCAATGTATATTTCAACAAATTAAACAGAACTACTTTATTTCAATAACAGAGAAAAGCATTTAACAAAATCCAACTCTCTTATCCACAATAAAATATCTCAGTAAACTAAGAATAAGTAGGAATTTCTTAATCTGATAAAGGGTATCTAAAAAATTTCTATAGCTAACACCTGTTTCAAGGTAAAACATTGAATTTCTGTCTTTCTAAAATTGGGGGAAAGATAAGCATAGCTATTCTCACAACTTATATTAAATATTTACTCGAGGCTCTAGGCTCTGTAATAGAAATAATGAGGAAATAGACACCATGAAGGTTAAATGGAATAAGCAATACTGTATTTAATGACCACATGATGATTTATGTATCAAATCCTAAGGTATATACAAATTTTCCCCTAGAAATAGGTTTAATAGGTCACAGGAAACAAAGCCCACATACAAAACACATTTTCCATTTTTATATCAGCAGCCAACAAATGAAATAAAAAATTCAATTTAAAATAGGGTAAAAAATGTATTAGACACCATCAATGAAAACTGTAAAATACTGATGAGATAAACTTAAGAATCCCTAAAGAGAGATATATATATCACACTTACAGACATGAAGCCACATTCTTTTCAAATAATCCTCGCTTATTGAAAATGGATATTGACAAGCTAACTTTAACATCTATATGGAAATGCAAAGGACTTTTTGGCAAATGGCATGTTCCAAAGATGGCAAATACCGTATGCTAATTCTACACATTCTTACGATGTGACTTCATTCAGCAGTGGGGTCTGAGTTACCTTCTCTTGAACATAAGAGGATCTTTATGGGTATAGCAGAACTGACACTAGGTGACTTCTGAGGCTAGGTCATAAAAACATCATGGATTTCCATTGTTTCCTTAGGATATGAACTTTGGATCTTGCCTGCCATATTATAAGGTGACAACCCAATGTTCACACAGGGATGAGAATAGTGCATACTCCCAGGAGTCAGTCTTGAAAACACCAAGAATGACAGGCTGACAGAGCAAATTGAAAAGTCTTGTCCCAGTAAGTGGAATATAATTAATGTAAACAAATAATTGGCCCAGCTAATAAATCTTAAGAGCAATACCAGAAATGATTAAACTGCTTCCAAACAACTTACCTATGTGTGCCAAAACAAAAGAAAGAATTGTGAAGAAAACTACACCAAGGCTCAACATACTAATATTCCTCAAAAGCAATGATAAAGATAAAACCTTAAAAGAATCATCAGACAAAAAAGAAAAATAAGGATAAAGGTGAAAGCAGATATCTCATTGGAAACAATCACAGTGAAAAGACACAGGAGGGGCAACAATTTCAAGATATATAAAGAATAAAAAAACTATCAACTCTTAATTCTATACCCACCAAACAAAATAATTCAAAAATTAAAGTAAAAGAAGACATTTAGATATATTTAAAAAAGGAAATATTCCTCAATAGCAAAGCTATACCAAAATAAATATTAAATAAAGTCCTTCGGGCCATAGAAAAATTACTGCAGATGGAAATGGTCTACACCAAAGAATGAAGTCTACTGGAAATGGTAGTTACATGAGTAAATACATGAGATTTTTTTGCTGTTATTTCTATCCACATAAAAGATAACTGACTGTTTAATAAGCATAACAATAGTGTAGTGCAGGATTTGTGACATAGGTAAAACTAAAACAGATGTCTACAACAGCACAAAAGTCAGAAGTGGAGAAATAAAGCATACTATTTTAAGATGCTTACATTATATATAAAGTATAATATTACCTGAAGGTGGACTAAGATAAATTAATAATATATACTATAAACCTAAAGCAACTACCAAAATAAAAAAAAAAAATTGTACCTAATAGGTCAAGTCAGATAAATGGAGTCATAAACAACTCAGACACACCATGATAACAATAATGAAAAGAAAGCTGCAATGACAATATTAAGATTAGACAAAGTACATTTCAGAGGAAAACCTATTACAAAAAATAAAGGACATTTCATAATGATAAAGGAGTGGATTTAACCAGGAGCATATAAAAATCTTAATCATTTATATACTTAATAACAGAACTTAAAAATACTTGAAACAAACACTCATAAAACTGCAAAGAGAAACAGACACTTCCATAATTTTAGTCATAAAGATAAAATACCCCTCTTTAAATAATTGGCAAAATAAGTAGACATAAAATCAGTAAAGGACATAAAAGATTTAAGTAAAATTAACAATAAAACTGACCTAATCTATATTTGCTGAACTCTCCTCCCATTCTCTGTCTCTGTCTCTCACTCTCTCTCAGTATCAATATATATGTCTCTATATATAGATATGACATGAGGGAAAAATACATATTCTTTTGAAGTACAAATGGAACATTTACCAAAATATATATACCATATACCAGGCCATAAAACATTTTAAATTAAAAGTATTCAGGCATGCAAAGTACATTCTCTAATAATTAAATTAGGTTTCCATAAAACAGAAATCGCTGGAAATCCCCTAAAAATCTGGAAATTAAATGCCACTCTTCTAAACAACCAAATGCTCAAAAAAAATTAAGTGAAATTATTAAGCATTTTGAGTTGAATGCAAATGAAAATACAACATGTTGAAATTTGTGAGGTGCAACAAAAGCAATGCTAGACAGAAATTTTTACCTGAAAGACACAAATAATCAAAACTTTTGTAAGAAGAAATAAACAACTTTTGCTGCAGAGATTAGTTTTGTGACTCACAGATCTAGTCAAACATCCAAGAAGCCCACAACAGAAATGGGGTTATGCGGGAAAGTTCTGTGGAGGATCCCCCATCTAATGGTGTAAATTTCCATGGCACAGACAAGAGTTTTGAGAATGCTGTATCAATGTTTACTTAGACTAACGGAGACAGAGGAAAGATAAAATGAAAGAGGACTGATGGATTTCCAAAATTCTACAAGCAGAAAATGGGCTAACAGAGCTACCTGGCCTCAAGCTTGTGCTGTTCTTCAAGAAAAAGAAAAACATGACTCTGATGGAAGAGCAATGGGCCCACAGGCTGATCCAGCCATAGTAATAGTTCCAGAGGTAGGGAAGAATGGAGCTTTCATGAGCCCAGAGGGCAGAGCTTCTGCAGGTCCGGTGGGCAGAGAATAAAACCACAGATGATTACTCTCAAGCCTTAAAATCTAATGATTCTGTGTTTCAAAGTTCCTTGGGATAAGTGACCCCTTTCTTTCTTCTAATTTCTTCCTTTTGGAATGAGAGTATCAATCTTATGCATATCCCAATCTTTTAATTTGGAAGCAGGTAACTTGTTTTCTATGACCATATATCCATAGATGGAGAACTTTGCACCAAGATGCATCATACCTAGAGTCTCATCCATACAAGACTGACATGACCTAGATAATGATAATTTGGGACTTTCTTGGGTGATAATATTTAGGTAAGCTTTTAGAGTTAATGTTGCAATGGGATGAGATTTTTTATTTTATTTTATTTTATTTTATTTATTTATTTATTCATTTATTTTTAAGATGAAGTTTCACTCTCATTGCTCAGGCTGAAGGACAGTGGTGTCATCTTGGCTCACCACAACCTCCACCTTCCGGGTTCAAGCAATTCTCCTGCCTCTGCCTCCTGAGTAGCTGGGATTACAGGCATGCGCCACCGCGCCTGGCTAATTTTGTATTTTTAGTAGAGATGGGGTTTCTCCATGTTGGTCAGGCTGGTCTTGAACACCTGACCTCAGGTGATCTGCCCGCCTTGCCCTCCCAAAGTGCTGGGAATACAGGCATGAGCCACCGTGCCTGGGTGGGATGAGATTTTTGAAGATCTGGCACAGTGTGAATATATTTTGCGAGTGGATTGCCAGCAATTTTTGAGAGCCACAACCACAGGGCAGGTTGTGCTGGGTTGAATTATGTCCCTGAAAAATATATGCTCAAATACTAACTACTGGTAGTTGTGTAACCAAAACAGCATACTATAATATACTTAAATATAAGTATGAAAAGACAAAATAATAGAGTATTTTTTCTCATGACAGCAGATTAATTTAGAACTAATTTTTTTAAAAAACATATTGGGAAAATTACCAAATGCTCAGAATTACAACACATTTCTATATAATTATTAAGTTAAAGAACTAAAAAAAGAAATCAGGAAATACTCCAAACTCAGTAATGTGTGTGACCTCTAGACTGAAAGCCATTATATTTAAAATATTTTTCCTGAAACTTAAAGTGATATAAATAAAAGGACAGATATATTAGGTTCATGGATTCTAAGAACCAATATTATAAGAATGCAAATTTTCCAAAATTAATCTATATTTTAAACTCCACTCAAATCAAAGCACTCACATGTATTTTGTAAAAATTATGAAATGATTCTAAAATTTATCTAAAAATATAGCAACCTCGGAGAGCAAAAATTAAGCTGAAGAAAAACAACAGAATTGGCAGATTTACATCAAAAAATATCAAGATATATGGAATCGATTAATTAAATGTTAATTAACATATAATCTTAAACTAGACCTCTTATAAATTACTGATATAAATACAATCATGCAAGCACATGAAAATATCGTGTAGCAGTATCTACTAAAGCTAGTATAATATGCCAGGCCTATAACTCAGCCATTCCATTTATAGATATATACTCAAGGAAAATACTTCTTCTGAAAACATGAAAAATAACACGAGTTGCAATTACACTCATAATATCACAGCTATTAATAATTAATAGTAATTGCTAATAATTACTATTAATAATATCACAAATAAATTCCAATCAGCAATAGAATGGGTAAACTGACTCTAGTCAATAGCATACTGCATATCAGGAGAAAATATTTATCATCATATAAAACTATAAGAACGTATCTCATAGACATAGGATGAATACAAGAGCTAGTCACAAAAGATGACATAATATTGTTATTCCATTTAAATGAAGTTCAAGAATAGGCAAATTAATTTATGGTGATAGATGTCACATTAATAATTACTTCTGGGCCAGGATGGACTATAAAGAGACCTGATGGAAAAATTACTGTAATATTGAAAATTTTCCTTCTATTGATGTAAACTTGTGATTAGTGATATATATATTATTTATACATATTTTTATACATACATATATAATACAATATATATGATATATAATATTTTTATAGCCTATATATATCTAAATGTTCTTGTAGTTGCCCACATAAGATCTATGTATCTTAAGTAGTAAGTTAAAACATAATAAGTTTTAAATTATATACCTGAATATAACTATCCATTAAATTTAAATTTAAGATGGAAATAACAAGAGAAAATATAACAAAACTGACACAAAATATACAATCTTAATGATATCATAACCAATATAAAGAGAAGATTATTTCTTCAAATTAATCTTCCAAAAAGAAAACCTAGCTCAGACAACTTCAATAGCATGGTCAAAAAAACAAAAAAACAAAAAACCACATAAGGATGAAATTATTCCAATTCATGCAGAAGAGAGAAAAGAAAGATAAATCACGCATCAATTTAAGGTGGTTGACATAAAGTTGTGTCAAAACCTGATTAGAAAAGTATGAGAAAAGAAGGTTACAGCCAGTCTCTCACAAATGCAGAAAAAGGACTTTCTACAAAAATGTTAGCAAATGGCACTGTATAAAAATGAAAATATATAAGAATCTAGTTGGGTTTATTTCAGAGATGCAAATTTGATTTAAGAGTTTAAAAAGTTTATGTTAATAAATTTATATATATATATATATATATATAGAGAGAGAGAGAGAGAGAGAGAGAGAGTTTCTCTCTGTCACCCAGGCTGGAGTGCAGTGACTGGCGCAATCTCAGCTTACTGAAATTTCCGCCACCCGAGTTCAAGTGATTCTTGTGTCTCAGCTTCCCTAGTAGTTGGGATTACAGGCATGCATCACCACACCCAGCTAATTTTTGTATTTTTATTAGAGACGGAGTTTCGTCATGTTGGCCAGACTGGTCTCGAACTCCAGACCTCAGGGTGATCCATCCGCCTCAGCCTCCCAAAATTCTGGGATTACAAGTGTGAGCCACATGTGTGGCCTATGTTAATAAATTAAGAAAGAAAAATCAAACAATCTCTCAATAGATGTACAGAAAAACAAACTCAGTCTCAGCAGCTCTTAAAATACTCAAACAGAGAATCAAAATATATGAAGGAAACACTGACAGAATTACAGGGAGACAGAGAGTTCTACAGTAACAGTTGGAGATTTCAGTACCCCAATTTCAATAATAAATGAACACTGAGAAAAAAGATCAATAAGAAAATAGAGGACTTAAAAAACACTATAAACCAATTAGACCTAAGAGTATTATACAGAACCCTCCACACAACAGCTGAATATACATTTTTTTTTTCTTTTTTTTGGTCAAGGGCACATGAAAGAATCTTCAGGATAGATCATGTGCTTAATCACAAAATGTTCAAATAAATTTAAAATACTGAAATCATACAAAGTATATTTTCTAATCAAAGTAGAATAAAGCTAGAAATCAACCGTTTAAAGAACACTGAAAATCACAATATATGGACATTAAACAATACAATCAAACACTCAAAGGGTCAAAATAGAAAACACCAAAGCAGCCAGGTGCAGTGGCTCACACCTGTAATTCCAGCATTTTGGGAAGCCTAGGTGGGTAGATGACTTGAGCCTAGGAGTTTGAGATTGGCCTGGGCAATATAGTGAGATCCAGTCTCTACAGAATAATAAATAAATAAATAAGCCAGGCATGGTGGTGCATGCTTCTAGTCCCAGCTAGTCAGGGGACTGAAGTGGGAGGATCACTTGAGCCCAGGGGGTTGAGGATGCAGTGAGCCATGACTGTGTCACTGTAGTCCAGCCTGAGTGACAAGGCAAGACCCTGTATCAATAAAAAAAATTTAAAAACCCACAAAAGAAACAGGTAATACCTTGAGACAAATGAAAATGCAAACACAACATAGAAAAACTTATGCCATCCAGCAAAAGCAGTGGTAAGAGGGATATTTATAGCTGGAAACACATACATCAAACATGAGAAAAGACTGCTAATCAGTAAACTAATTTACATTTTAAGGAATCAGGAAAAGGAGATAAAACTAAACATAGAATCACCATAATGAGGGAAATAAATTAGGAAATAGAAAAAATAAAATAAAAAAAAAACAAAGGTTGGTTCTTTGAGAAGATCAAAAAAGGAACAAACTTTAGCTAAATTGACTGAAAAAGAAAGAGAGGACTCAAATTACTAAAAATCACAATTTAAAAGTGAGGACATTACTACTGATTTTATACAAACAGAAAGAAAAATAACAAAATACTATGAACGACTGTATGCCAACAAATTGGATAACTTAGATAATACTAACAACTTTATAGAAATATATAATCTATAAAAAATGACTCAAAAGAAATAGAAAATGTGAACAGATTTATAACTAGTAAGGCAATTGAATCAGTAATCAAAAACTTTGTTATAAAGAAGAGCTCAGCAAGATGGTTTCACCAGTAATTTCAAACAAACATTTAAAGAAGTGACACAAATCCTTATACACAATCTAAATGTTTGCAGAGGAAGGAACTTCCTAACTCATTCTATGAAGCCAGTATGATCACGACACCTAAGTCAGGAAAAGACATTACAAGAAAACTACAGACCAATATCCCTTATGATTACTGCTCAAAAATTCAATAAAATATTAGAAAACAAAATTCAATAACGTAGTAAAGGACTATATACAATGACCAAGAAGATGTTATTTCCAGAATGCGTGAAAGATTTAACACATGAAAAAACAATCAATGCAATATACTACGTTAGCAGAATGAAAAGCAAAAAAACTACAGGCTCATGTCAATTGATGCAGAAAAACCACTTGTCCAATGTCAACCCCTTTTTCTGATAAAAATATTCAACAAAGTATGAATAGAATAATACTCTCTCATCATGGTAATACTTTATATGAAAAATTCACAGCTAACATCACACTCAATTATGCAATGATGAAGGCATTTCCCCTAAGATTAAGAACAGGGCAAGGGTGTCTACTATCCTCATTTATATTTAACATACTGTTGAAAGTTCTAGCCAGAGAAATTGGGCAAGAAATATAAACAAAAGGCATCCACCTGGAAAGGAAGCAAAATTATCTGTTCACAGATGACATTATCATCTTTGTGTAAATCTTCAAGATTCTAAAAAAATCAAAATCTTGTTTATATCTAACAAACATATTCAGTAAAGGTGCAACATACAAAATCAACATGCAACAATAGCTGCATTTCTGTACATTAGCAATGAATAATCCAATGGGAATTTAAGAAAACAACTCAATTTACAGTTACATTCAAAAGAATACAATGCTTAGGAATAAATGTATGCAAGGAGACAAAAGGCTTGTACACTGAAATCTAAAACATACTGTTGAAACAAATTAACTCATAAATATCTGGAAAGGCACTGTGTGGTCATGGATTGGCAGACTTAATATTTTTAAGATGGCAATACTACCCAAGGCAATCTACAGATTCAGTATTGTACCTATCAAAATGCCAAGCATGTTTCTGCAAAAATAGGAAACCTCATCCTAAAATTCATATGGAATTTCAAGGTACCACAAATAGAACAATCTTAGAAAAGAACAAAGTTGAAGAATCCACATTTCCTGATTTTGAAATGTATTACAAAACTACAGTAATAAAAACAGTGTGATACTGGCATAAAGACATACATACAGACCAATGGAACAGAATAGAGGGCCCAGAAAAAAAACACTTGCACAAATTGTCAACTGATTTTGACAAGGAAGCTGAGACTATTCCATGGGTAAAAGACTGTCTTTTCAACAAATGGTGCTGTGAAGATCGGACATCCACATGCAAATGAATGAAGTTGGACCCTTACCTTACACAGCAAACAAGTAATTTAAAGTAAGTAACACACCTAAGCTAAAACTTTAAAACTGTTAGAAAGCCTAATGACACTGGGGGAAAGTCTGATGACACTGAATTTGGCAATTACTCCTTGGATACAGTAACAAAACCATAGACAACAGAAGAAAAAATCTAGACTTAACTCCAATTGGAAAAATTCATCGTCATCAGGCTTTTCTGGGGGAAAGTCTGATTACACCGAATTTGGCAATTACTGCTTGGATATGGTGACAAAACCACAGGCAACAAAAGAAAAAAATGGACTAAACAAAAATTTATAGCTTTGTGCACTTAGGACATTATCAAGCGAGTAAAAATACAACTCACAGAATGGGGAGAAATATTTGAAAAATCACATATTTGATAAGGTATTAATATCTAGAATATATAGAGAACTCCTAAAACTCAGTAACAAAAAGGCAACCTAATTTAAAATTAGACAAAGGACTTAAACAGACATTTCTCCAAAGAAGATATACAAATGGCCAATAAACACATGAAAAGATGCTCAGTATCAATTAGTCATTAGAGAAATGCAAATCAAGCTCACAATGAGGAACACTTCACATTCACTAAGATGGCTAGTGTAGAAAACAAACAAGTAAGTGTTGGTGTGGAAATGGAGAAACTGGAAGGCTTGTATATTGCTGGTGGTAATATAAAATGGTGCAGCTGTTGTGAAAAAGTTGGACCTCTCACAGAATGACCATATGATTCAGTAATTCTACTCTTAGGTATATATGCAAATATCTGAAAGTTGGGATTCATATAACTGTATACTAATGCTAATAAAAGCATTATTCACTATTGCCAACAGATAGAAACAACCCAAAGACCCATTAATAAATGAACAGATAAATGTAGTAGAATATTATTCTACCGTAAGGAATTTAGTTCTCATACTGGCTACAATATAAATGAACCTTAAAAATACTTTAACTAAAATAAGCCAGACACAGAAAGACAGATACTGTATGATTACACTTATATAAGGTACCAATAGTATACAAATTCATAGAGATCAAAAACAGAACGGAGATTACTGGGAGATGAAGGGAAGGGCTAATGGAGTTATTGTTTAATTAACACAATTTTTGATAGCCATATGAAAAAGATCCTAAATGGATAGTGATGATTGCCCAATATGTTGAATGTACTTACCACTACTGAATTTTACACTTAAAAATGGTTAAAATTCTATATTTTATGCCATGTATAATTTACCAATAAAAAAAAAGCAGAGCTTCTGGGGGACATGGCTAATCAGAAGGTTTGGGCAGGATAATTAGAAGGCAGGCCTGGAACATGTTATGAAGCCACAAAGTGAGAAATTGCTAAAAAAATGAGGAGGGTATATTGAATGAGTACACATTTTACTTTAGATAAACTGTAATGGTGAAATTTTGGATAATTTGAACAACATAATAATGATGGCAATGAAAAATAACTAAAAGAATACAATATTCATAAATCCATAATGGCAAAAAAATAATAAATTGGGAAAGA
The DNA here is from genome assembly GCF_000951045.1 of Mandrillus leucophaeus. NCBI lineage: Eukaryota > Metazoa > Chordata > Mammalia > Primates > Cercopithecidae > Mandrillus > Mandrillus leucophaeus. Next base: position 1,312,251 of record NW_012107341.1, on the reverse strand, counting down.
ATATAACTTTCCCTTAGAGCAGAATTATAATCAATAAATATAGAATAATGAATAAAGAAACTGCATTAGGCAAACAACACAGAAACAATTGTCACATGCAGGAATTATCACTGGATGCTAAAATTAGTTCATCATTTGATGTTAAACTTTGTCCACACATTTGCCAAATGTGTGATGAATATGCATGTTTCTGTAGTCTCAAACTACTTTCTAACAAGACTTTAAAACAAAGGAATAAAATAGCATCAGATCTGGTGCTTCCATCCCCTACACTGGGGGACTTGAGTGCAGATTTGTCCAGCCCAGGCGGGAGGCCAAGCTGGGCAGGACTGAGCTGGGCAAACCTGCACTCAAGTCCCCCGGTGCAGGACATGCAAGCACCAGATCTGATGGGGGTCAGATAGCAGTTCTCAAGTCCCTAGAGAAATGCCCCAGTGAGGACTGGAAGAACTGCTGCCATGCCAAAGACCCAGCACAGGGAAATGGAGTGACTAGCTCCACAGCCTAGTGAGCAGTTGTGGGACCCACTTTGCTTTTATCCTCTGGACCCAGTGGCGTTCCCTCCCATGCCCTGACCTTGACAGCAAGTGGGGACAATAAGTCACAAGCAGTTTGCTTTCAGTCTGTGAAACTCAGGCAAATAGCTTCCTGCTACAGTTTCATGAAGGTGGCGGGGGTCGGGGTGTCGCACTCATCTGTCAGTTCTGGCTATGGGGGCTCCTACCCTGCTCAAGACCAGAGTGCCAATCCCCAGTCTGAGATTCTCAAAACCAGTGAGTGTCACTGGTGCTAACTGGCATGTTCCCAAGCAATTCCCTAGGATCTAGGAAAGAAATGGCTTCCTCTTTTGGTACCCAGGTCCAGGAGCATGTTTGGTACACTTCCCGGTGCTGTTCCTTCTCATAGTTTCCTGACTGCTCCCCAAGTCAGATTCAGGGTTTGAGAGGGTCAAGGAGCTCTGCTGTGGCCTGGATTGCCTGGCTACCCAGTGGGAATGTGTATCACAGAGACACTCACTCTCCCTCTCACGTACTGGGCTTTCACACAATTTTCCACTGGACCTCTTCATGTGGGCTACTGCCCATCTTCTTTTCCCAGAATACAAAGTTTTCTTTCACTTTTATATTGAACTCCCGTGTTCTTCCTTGTATAAACATTCTCAGTGTGAATTTTCTCTATATACACTATTTTGCTGTTTCCAAGTGGCTGAGGTGTGCTGGCAAAGCCTCCATTCTGCTATCATTTTTCGGCTTCCAGGATGTCCTGGTATCCTGCATACCAATCTAATTCCTTCAGGTCACAGGTCACAAATGCTTCATAAGAGTCACCTCGGGTCTCCAGTATCTCAGGAGAAGAGGCAGTAGAGATGGGACTCTGGGCCATACACATTGAATTTAAATTGATCGTTTCAGTGAAATATTTTTGGTTCCAATTGTACTTTTTTGTCCCCTTTCCAACTTGGCTTCCTTTGGATAAATAAAATGGAGTTTTGGGGTAACTTTTTTTTTTCTATCTACTAATTGTTACATACATATTATTTTACTATCTTTTAGTGGTTGTCCTAAAGAATACATCACACATCTTAATCTACTATTACATCTAATACAAATCATTACTTATACCAGTTCTAGACAATAGTTGAAACTGAAAACATTTTAATTTTATTTACTCCCTCTTGCTTTTGGTGTTACCATGATCATATATTTAGTGCTACATATTTTAAGCACATAAAGCATTATATATTTTTGTGTAGTCAATATTTATTTACATTTATCTCTATGTTTCTCCTTTCCATTGCCCCTTATGCCATCTTGCATGAACATGTTTCTACCTGGGATCATTCTAAACTAACTGAAAAATTCCCTTTAGTCCTCCTTTGAGTGTAGATTTGCCTACAACAATTCTCTCACATATTATGCCTAAAGGTGTTTTGATTTTCCATCATGTATGATGATATTTCCATCGGGTATAGCATTATAAGTTGACAATTGTTTGATTTCAGCACATGAACATGTCATCTTATTGCCTTTTGGTATCTGTCATGCATTTCCACACACCCCTTCTATCCATGATAGAAAGGAAGGAAGATATGCTGCCTCTTGAATCCTCATGCCCTGACATTTTACCAATGTCTTTAATAGAATGAGTAATTTTTAAATTTTATTGAATCACGCATCTTAATCTACTATTACAATCTTTTTCTAGTTTTTCCAGAAAGAGCTTGGGTCTGCTACAAGCTACTCCAGCATGGCCAGGAGACGCACTACTTTTTGTTTTTTAGCTTTTGACCCAGTAAGTCTTCATGATATTGTTAATTTTTCAACATATCTAAGACAGTTTCACTCAAATAAGTTTTTCAAATTACATGGACTGCTTTTACTGAAAATAAATGTATCAGCCAGGTGCAGTGGCTCACACCTGTAATTCCAGCACTTTGGGAGGCCGAGGCTAGCAGATCACAAGGTCAGTAGATTGAGACCATCCTGGCTAACACGGTGAAACCCCATCTCTACTAAAAACACAAAAAATTAGCTGGGCATGGTGGTGGACACCTGTAGTCCCAGCTACTTGGGCAGCTGAGGCAAGGGAATGGCATGAACCAGGGAGGCGGAGCTTGCAGTGAGCCGAGATTGCGCCACTGCACTCCGGCCTGGGTGACAGAGCAAGACTCCATCTCAAAAAGTAAATAAATAAAAATAAAATGTATCTATTTAAGGAAAATCTGGGCATTCCACACTGCTAATCCATAGAATGACCTATCCATTGGCCATGATTTTTCAATTATTTAGTTTCTTCAGAAATATAATGATTCAAAATAAGAACAATGTCTTTGTGGGTCTAAAAGGCAGATGAATTTTATTTCATACTGATAATAGAAACTATTTACATACATGTAGTGAAAAAGCTGCAAAGGAAACATTTTTTTGTCTCTGATCCTCTGATGTAAAATCAGGGATGCAAGTCTGAGTAGGATAAGTTTATTGACTCTGAAATGCTTTAATAAAAAAAATTTCACCTACTAAACAATTTGTTTTTCCTGCATAATTAACTAAAAGTACAAATGTACAGTTTATTAATAAAACCATCTCAAGATGATTAAATACGCTAACCTGTAACCTAATCATTTCTGACCACTGACACAGTATCTGTGTCACAATGAAAGAACTCCCTACTGGAATTTCCATGTGATTATCAAAAGTCTTGAATAAGCAATAGCTATTCGTTTTTTTTGTTTGTTTTGTTTTGTTTTGTTTTGCTTTGTTTTTTTTTTGAGACAGAGTCTCGCTCTGTCGCCCAGGCTGGAGTGCAGTGGCTGGATCTGAGCTCACTGCAAGCTCCGCCTCCCGGGTTCACGTCATTCTCCTGCCTCAGCCTCCCGAGTAGCTGGGACTACAGGCGCCCGCCACCTCGCCCGGCTAGTTTTTTGTTTCACCGTGTTAGCCAGGATGGTCTCGATCTCCTGACCTCGTGATTCGCCCGTCTCGGCCTCCCAAAGTGCTGGGATTACAGGCTTGAGTCACCGCACCCGGCCAGCTATTCGTTTTTTTTAAAAAGAGAAAGCAATAGGAAAAAAAAAGTTGTCCAATTTATTATTGAGCTACATATTTAATCCATAATAATCAATGGCAAACAGTCTGCTACCTCAGTAGAAGCGTGGGCATCCTGACAAGGTATTGCCTTATCAAAACTAATATTCTGACATTCTATCTATGTGTTGCCTTATCAACATTAATACTCAAGATATCTCAAACTCAGTGTATATAAGAATCACCTAGGAAGCTTATAAATGTAGATGTCTGATTCATAAACGTTGGATATATTTTGAGAAAATCTTTAGGAAATTCTGATACACACGTAAGAGTTTTAAAACCACTGCCATAGTTTAAACAGAAAAAAAATAGGAAGGAGAACTGGGGTATTATGTCAAAGAATGTTACTGGACCTACAAATTTGTTGGGTTTTTTTTTGTTTTTTGAAAAAAATTAGTAGAAATAAAATAGGGGAAAGTTGAATATACAAGCTACACAAAAATAGAAATAATAGAAATTGAAAAGTAAAGCATTTCAGAATCTGTGTTTTAACAATATTCTCTTAAAAACAATGTAATATTTGGCTGGTCTTTGGTTGTAGTATATAATTTATAAAATTATAAGATACTGATAACTCACAAATTTAATAAATCTCTCCTTAAAGTACCCAAACTGACTAACAATAGATGTACATAATAAGCAACGCTAAATGTCAAGTCACAGAGAAGCTTTGCAGTACAACTTAATTTAAAATTACTAAATAAGTTAGGAAAAACAAAAATAACGTAGGTAGAAATGTCAAATCTTCACTAATTTATAAGGAAACAAGCTTTGTCTGCCATCTAGAAAGTAAAATTAAATGAGTAAAAAATGATATCCAAAGGAAAAGAACAAATCTGGTGCTTCTTTCACCTACTATGGAGAAAGTAAACAAACTTCCCTTATGTCATAAACATGCTTTGTCTCAATCTTGTTTGTTGAATATAAACATGGTATATCATTTTATTCTGGACGAAGTTGTTTTATGAAATATCTCATATATTTTATGAGCTCATCATCATTTTATCTAGTAGTTTCATACTTGAATAGATTTTAAGTTCATTTACTGTGTTAATTTTGTCTTTTAACTAGTGTTATCCTAATTTAAAACACAGGGTAATTTGTTAAGTCATTTTCTATTCAGAGAAACATTTAAGTATCTTTTTGAGTAGTTATACGCTTTTCCAAAATGTTAGAGTGATGACCTTCTGTAAAATGAACAAAAATTATTATTATCCTATGGGGTCCTGAATATTGCATTAAGGGAACTGAATCTTGCTTAACAGGAATAACACAAAGACAATTATAAATTAAAATGTTTATTAACCATAAGATGGCACAAAATGAAATTTGGCAACTCACTAATTAATAAGTCTATTGAGCAATGATGATGAGCCCATAAAATCCAAAAAGTAAATTTTATTTTATTTAAGCAAAATTTCCCCCCATAAACTTGATGCTCATTCATGTTGTTGCTTGGATGGTACCTGCTATCCTGGTATACTGCAAAGTAACTTCCTCAAGACTCAAAGACCCACCAAGAAAGCCGTATCACAACTACGTTGAACCTTTCTGATCTATCCTATTGCTAACTCAGTTTTCTTTATATAATCTTCTTGTATTTTTTCCTTTAAGTTTAACAGCCTTTTGTTCCCTAATTGTTTCATGGATGCATCTCTTAAGTATATAAACTCGTGGGCAGAGATCAAATATTCAGAAGAACAAAATAGTATTTTAGAGACAGAAAATATTTTTGAGATTCATGTTAAATTTTCTCATATACTTCTTATGACACGAATAAAAACAATTAATTAACTTGATCAAATAGCATAGCACATAAGTTGAGTGTAATCATTACATGATGAAATTAGAAAACATTACAATTGTGTTGTTACCCAAAGTTTTTAAATACAAAAAAAATTTTAATGATAAAATTATGTGTAATTCTGACATTTAAAACTACTACTTCACTTGAAAGAGCTATGTTTGACAATTTCAAAATACTTATAATTAAGGAGATGCAAATATTTTAACAATTTTAGTTTATCTTAAGTCTTTTTTGAATAATGATATAAATGCATGTAATAGACAGTCTAACTACTATGTTCCAGTTTATTTTGGGGTATTTCTATGTTTTTCTTTACCCTTATCTGTGTTCTGGAGTTTCATATATATATATATATAAAAAAAAATATAATATTATATATTTGTGTTCAGGAGTAATATATAATATGTATTATATTATATGTAATATATTACATTATATTATATTTACATATATAATATATAAATTAATTTTCAGTCTTAAAAGTTTAAAAAATTTACACTAATATCACTAAATTTATACCTGTCATAGTCTGTTTCAGACTATCTATATATATCATCAGTAATTATACATGTCATATATCATTAATTATATACAATATATAATTATATATTTTATATTTATATATGATCTATATATGGCATATATAAATATTTATAATTTGTATATATTACATTATACATAAATATATATTATATGATATAAATAATCATATGGTTCATATATAAATTACAAAATCAGTGATTTTTATATATATAAAATAATATATATAACCACAATTTTAAAAATAGTTACAGAGTTAACAGTTGGAAGTTATTTAATTTGTATTCTATTTCATAATATACCTTGGTACTGTATTTTTTTGAAAGTTCACATATTTAAACAATAACAAAACACAAAAAGTTATAAAGATAACTCTAGCCAAATCAAAGAAAACAAAGTAAAAGGAATATTTAGTGGTCTATTTTATGAAAAGGCTTTTAATGTAACTTAAATTGCAGAAAGAAAGGAGAAAAGAACAATTAGAAATGACTTAATGAGAATGATATTGCTATGATTTGGATATGGTTTGCTTATTCCCATAAAATCTCATGTTTAAATTTAATTCCAAATGTGGCAGTGTTGGGATGTAAGGTGTAGTGGGAGAGGTTTGGGTCATGGGAGCAGATCTCTCATGAATAGATTAATACCCTCCCTCAGGGGTGACCGAGTTCTAATTCTATTAGTTCCTGTGAGAGCTGGCTATACAAAAGAGGCTGGCACCTGCCCCCGTCTCTGGCTTCCTCTCTCACCATGTGATTTCTGCACACTCAGGCTCCCCTTCACGTTCATCTTCTGCCACAGGTAGAAGCAGACCAAGGCCATCACTGAATGCTCAATCTCAAACTTTTCAGCCATCAGAATCATGAGACAAATAAACTTTTTTCCTTTATATACTATCAAGGCTTAAGTATTCTCTTACAGCAATATGAAAGAGACTAAGACAGGTATAAATTTAGTGACATTAGTATAAATTTTTAAAACTCTTTTAAGACTGAAAATTAATTGGCCCATTAACCTCTCAATAATAGAAATGCAAAGACTTTGAATTCATGTGCTCAATCTAAATCAACAGCCTCTACAGAACTCTCTTCTATAGTAAAGATGAAAAAGAAAGAATAAACATCAGAGAGCAGCTCAGATACTGTAGCGCTAGGACCAAAAGTTAGAAAAAACAATTGGTAATAAAACAATTCATATACTTATTTCAAAAGGAAGGAAAAAGTCACAAAGATGTCTACTGTAGACTATACAAACCTAAACTCATCAATAATAGATTCTAAAAGATATGTTAATTGGCTTTTTTTTAAGTCAGGAACTCTAAGTGACTCATAACTATTATTTGTGTTTCCTCCCAGATAACTGCCTAGTGATCCTAAACTCCCTTGCTGTAATATTAATACCAAGGCCAAAATTAAGCCAGATTGTTTTTTCTTTCACATCTTTAGATTCACATAGTCTTTTCAAATACACTACTTTAAATAAACTATGAAAAAATACCTAAATGATGGTAAAAATAAGTGATACGCATTCACTTAGGCTTAATGAAAATAAGTAAATTTTCAACAATATGAAACATGAAATCATAATTCATTACATACCACAGCACTCAGGACATTTTGGATGTTGCTGGACATTCATTCCATACCCTGGAAAGCAGCGATTAATCCAAACCATTTGGAGAGTACCTTCAATATAGTATATTTCAGGTAATCGTTCTGCACGTCTGCCAAGAATTTCTACTTGTTGATTAAAGAATCTCTCTATGAGATTTTTAGCCTAAAATATAAATACAATTTGATGAATTGTTAGCCATAAAAAATGTAATTTTAGAACAAATAAGGATGGCATGTGAATTTACAATTTGAAGAAAACAAAGTCTCAAAGTCTTTATTTTTTCTAGCACTCATAGAATATAAATAAAACACACAAAACTGAAAAGATGTCATCTATATACATCAAATATTTCTAAATGTACTTCCAATTACAATGCAAAGAAATCATTTGAAGATATAACCAAACTTTTTGGTCCCTTTGTATTTTGAATAATATATGGATAAGTATATGAGCAAAATCAAGAAAGCTCTTTGAAATTGATTGAATGATAAGAAATGTAATGTACTTTAAAATAATATATTATAAGCATCTGTAAGAAGCTTATCCTGAGGCACAACATCAACTCTTTTCACAAAGAAAAATTTAATTTAAAAACAAGAAAAAATATAACACATTACAACTTCTAGCTCTGTTTCAAAAATTAAGTCAAAAAAAGCACCATTCTGATCTGTAATTATCTGTATGTTTGTAATAATTATACTGGCTTGCCTCCTAAAATTAACAAGAGCCTTAGACTTCTCTGACTGCTAAAATCTATGCATTCATGTATGAGGTATGCATAAATTCAAACTGCTACAAGCTAGTTAGTTCTACTCCACTCTGCCACACTAATTTCCACCTCCAATCTAGTCAGGAGCAGGGATAAATGGACCACACAGGCTGATCTATAACCACTAATGGTGCACCTCATGTCTACTGAGTTCTTCCAATATCTTGCAAGTTACACTCCTTCCATTACAATTTCTATAATGCCCAGATTCTCCCATGCAAAAACACCCACAAAGGGTGATAAAATAACTGTTTCATACATAAAGTAACTTAAAATACTGCATAAAATTATTTTCAGGTTATCTGTATAAGGCAGTGGTTCATAACCTTTTTGGTACTAGGGAATGGTTTTACAGAAGACAGTTTTTTCACAGACCAGGGTGGCAGGATGTTTTTGGGATGAAACTGTTCCACTTTAGATCATCAGGCATTAAGATTCTCATAAGGAACGTGCAACCTAGATCTCTTGCATGTGGAGTTTACAATAGGGTTTGTGATCCAATGAGAATCTAATGCTGTCACTGATCTGACAGGAAGTGGAGCTCCGGCAGTAATGTTCGCTTGCTGCCACTCTCCTTTGGCTGTGTGGCCTGTTTCCTATCAGGCCATGGACTGGTACTAGTCCAAGGCCGGGGGATTGGGGAACACTAGTATAAGGTATATATGAAACATAAATAAATTTTCTATTTAGACTTGGGTCCCATCCCCATGATATCTCATTATATATATGCAAATACAGCAAGTCCTCAAATAATATCCCTTCCTTCAATGTCATTTTGTTATAATGTTGAAGAGAAAAAAATGCTTCCCAGCTAGGCCACTGTGCACGTGGAGTCTGCATGTTCTCCCCATGTCTGCATGAGTTTTCTCCAGGTACTCTGGTTTCCTCCCACATCTCAAAGATGTATGTTATATTAATTGGCATGGCTAAATTGTCCCCCTAGGAGTAAGCGTGGATGTGTGTGAGTGCACCCTGTGATGGAATAGTATCCTGTCCAGCGTTGGTTCCCACCTTGAGCCCTGAGCTACTTGAATAGGCTCCAGCCACCAGTGACACTGAACTGGAACAAGTAAATAACTATCATACTTTGTTTTCATTACTCTTTCTTAAATATATGTGTTTCTCACATTTATTTCAATGTTTAATATTAGAAGTGTTTTGGGTCTTTATTTTGAAATGTGGTTACATTTTTGCAACCAGAAATATGCCAGAGGAATTTAACTCTCATTTATATCATTTAGCCTGTGGTAAAGTTGTTTTGTTATATGTCATTTTGCTTAAAGTTGCAGTTTCCAGAAGTCTATTGATGAAATTAAGTGAAGACTTACTGTATTTCAAAATCTGAAAATATCTGAAATCTAAAATACTTCTGGTTCCAACCATTTCAGATAAAGGATATTCAAAATATGTATAAATGTGTTATGAAAGTAATTGCATTTAAATTTGAGACTATAATTAAAACTGTCAGGAGACACATTCCTAATCACTCAGATTAGGTCATACAGAGCCTAATTAGGCTTCTAATACCCCATGAAAAAACAAAAAAAAAACCTAAATGAAGTTAGACCTGAGAAAACCTAGTGATAGATGCAGGAGGCAGATAAGGGAGGATCCCTGGAGAATCCCCGACCTGCCCCACAAGTGTTTACATCAGATGCTTTTGTGCAGATGTGGGAACCTGCCCAGGGTCTTGTCTGTGCATGCTGGCAACAGACTGGGGGCCTGCCTGCACACTGGGAAAAGGGGGTGCAGCCAGTGGGGATTCACACCTTAAGCAGTGAGAAGGGTCCTCTTCAGCTCATATGTGTGGTGATCTGGTATTCAATCTGTGAGTTGGAAGCCTGCTGGCAGAACCCCTTTTTTTTCACTGAGAGCTTTCTTTAATAAATTCCGCTCTCCTCAAACTTTCAATGTGTCCATATGCCTAATTTTTCCTGGTTGTGTGATAAGGACCTGGATTTTAGCTGAACTAAGGAGCAAAATATTTTGCATCATTTTGGTGGCCCATGTGGGGACATGAGGAAAGGTGAGTAAAATGCAGACCAAAGCATCTTTTCCCCTCTTGTATCTGAGCCTTTTTGTCCTTGGACTTCTGAGAGTAGAAGAAACTGCATCCCCTACCCACCATTGCTCTTGGGGGTCAGGAATGTCAACCTTGGTCTAACCTAGCCTTTTCTATGGCATTTTCCTTCTTTTTTTCAGGACTGTAATGGCACCACCCCACCCCAATGGCCGCAGGCACCCATGGGACTAAAAGGCAAGCAGCATCACCTGTTCCCCCTTCCCTCCCAGCTGGGGCTGGGGCCCATGCCCAAAGGGTCCTGCGTGGCAGGCTGGCCAGCATTCCCTGCCATGTGTGTGTCCACAGGGTCTTCCCCTCCCCTGGCCAAGAAGTCCAGCTCTGTTCCAGCCCCAGGGAAGAAACAGCAATTAAGTTTCCCTCTTTGTTGGAGGAAACCATTTGCACAAGAATAAGAGGTTCTTCCCCCAGTTAACACAGCCCTGAACGTTAAGCTGTTTTTATTTTCTTATTTTTTTTTTACTCCACCAAGTCAAGAGTTAACTTTTACGCGAAAGGCTTTTTTCCTTTCAGAAGACATTTTACTAGGCCAGGACCCTAACTATCACTGTTTATATTCTCCATAAAGTTTTATTTATGAAAAAGGATTTGTGAGGCTGGTCTTAAGTTACAGCCAATCTGGAGTGCTTTACATGTCTTTACGGTTCTGTCAAAAAGAGGGGTACCTAAGGATGCGATATGGGCCCAGGACTCCACAGGCCCTCTATTAAAGCCAGTCTGGCAAACTGGTCAGTGGCAAACTTTGCTGCAGGCCTTCATCTTGTTTTATGTCCTTGGAAGCATGATCTTACTGTAAGCAGGTGGCAGTGCTTTGTTTCAGCCTCCAACATTTTACAATGGCAGCCTGGGTTCAAATCTTGGCTTAGGGGAGTGAGTCCTTTCTGGTTTGCTATCTGTGTGACCTTTGACATTTGTTGATTCTCTTACCCTCCACCAACCGCCTTGAATTTTCCTCTCTGAGCACCTGGGAGATTACCTTTGATAAAGTTTCAAAGCTACAAATATTGGCTGTTTGGCATGGATAAAGTCAAGTAATAAGGGATTTAAAAGGATTTTTTTTTAAAGAGCACTCAGCTTAATTCAAAATGGATATCCAAGTTATGAGTATATTTAAAAGGCCTTTATGTTTTTCTCTTCCTGAACTTTATTTTCCTGGAAAAAGATTTTTTTCTCAGCTGACTAAACTATTTGTCTCCATTTTGCCTTGCCAATCTTAATGCATGCATGAGACACCCTAAGATAATTTCTCATGGCCTGGGACTCCTTGGGAAAAACAGAAAAGGTGCCACAAATTCCATTTTGGGAGAGACCTCTGTTTTCTTAAAGAAGCCCCAGGAATTAGAGGTGGATAGATCCCTCTCAAAATCTGTTTTTATCTTCCAGCTATACCTGTTTAATAGGCCCTGGAAACTGCATGCTTTCCTAGCCTTGCTTTAAGCCTTTCCTAGCCTTAGAGAGTTCCATCCAGAGGCCAATAATCCAATGAGGAGACTGGCAAATGAAAAGTCTTATAGTTACTGAATCTTCTTCTGCCTTTCTGTGTAGTTATATATGTGTTTTGTGTGTGAGTGTGCATGTGTGTGTGTGTGTGATGTCTATAAAAAAGAGCTCTAATTAACTGACTTTAAAGAATGATAAACACTTGGATCAAATATTTTTTAAAAGGAAAATAAAAGCTGTGGTACCTTTTAGTTCACATGACATTAATTTTTGAAAAATAAAAATAGTCTTAAAGATTATTGGTAAAATGCAGATGTTGTCAAAATGTAAATTTTTGACTAGGGTTAATTTAGGATTGTTTTGAATTTGATAAGATAAAGCTAAAAGTTCAAACAAGTTGTGGAAAAACTGTAAAAATTAATCTTGCAAAAGAAATTTCATGTGTGGATACATTAAATTCAACAGGGTATTATATGGTTTGTCTGTAAATTAAGCATTAAAATAAAAGCACAACAAAATACTCTTAATGCACTAATCTGCTCTTTAGCTAAATCTGTAAAGGGTTATAAGAGGTTTTTGCTTTTAAAAAAAATCCTAAGTCATCATTTTGGAAAAATAAATAATACGGAAATTTGGAATTCTTTCATATCATCAAGTGTTTTAAACCTCTAACATACTTAACAGGCCTCCCCAAATCAAACTTCAGTTTCAAAAATTGTCTTTCCTGACACCTAGCTTGATGCTACAGGGGGCCCCTGAAGCATCTAGAAGAGTGATAAACAGGATTATCTGACATGCTTAGGTACATGGGATTGCCAAAATGATGCTTAATCTCTAATTTAGGTTATATTTTATGTAATAGTGTTAATATATGTTCCAAAATTGTATGGGATTTCTAAAATTCTGAGTATATGCTATCAATCACAATTAAGGTCATTATGCTAAGTTATTATGAACCACGGAGATAACCAAATTTCTTTGTTAATCATGTTTCAAACTGTAACCACCATGGACATTTTGTTATTCACAGAAAATTGTTGTCTTATTTTAATCCTCTTCAAAGGATGGTTTATAATCAGTCACAAAACTCTGACAGGTGGTCTCAAATGCAGGATTCTGAAAACTTTGGAGATTGTGACATTGGAATAAAGGAAAAACATACAGGACTCATGAAGAGCTGAAATGTTCACAAATATCAAGCAAAACAAGAGTTAACTGAATGGACTGAACTAATAGAAAACTGAAGTAAGGTTTTCAGTAATGACTTTTGATTGGAACATTGCTGATCTTTGTTTTGTTTTTCAGAGTCAAGGAAGCTTATTTTGAGCTATTTACGACCTTTAATAATTGAGTAAGTTATACTCCTATGAACAAAATTTGGAGCATATTTGTGTCTCTCTTTCTGCATCGCTTCTTCAGAATTGGGAAACTAGTTCTGAGTATTCTTAACTTATGCCAATATAGTTGTTTGCATCAGTGCAATAAGAATCCATTTTCTTTTGCAACAGGAACGCAATTGGAGAAACTGGTTGTTTTACCAAAGCTTTGACTGGAAGGGTTTGCTTCCATTTAAGGAATCAAGCTCAACTTGCAGTGCTGATAAAGGTCCCATGGGAGGAAATGGCCTCATCCCTTGTGTACACAGTCCCTGTATGGGGTTCCTAATCTGCGGTGAGTAAAGAATGTCAGTTTCTAACAGGCCCAAGAACCCCATGCTCTAGGAACCTCAAAAAGAGAGGATTTTGCCCAACTCACAGGTTTGAGGGTACAAACCCATGGCTGGGCTTGGCTTTACAAAGTCCTATCTGAGATTCCTTGTGGAACAGAGTTCCATCAAAGCGGATCTAAAAGGTCTATGTAAAAATAATTATTCTCTTTGCACTTTATGCAAATAATCAGACCAAGTATAAGACTGAAGTCTATTTTGCAAACAAGTTAGTCCTATCATGATTTGTTTTTAACAAAAATGAGGACCAGAGAGAGAGAAATTTTGTTTCAGAACTTATCATACATTTGTCATGAAAATCTACACTCATTAGTTGCTTTTAAGTTTTTGCCTACATTTTAGAGTAACCCTGTTTATTCCTGTGAAACAACCAGCAATCTCTGACTGCAGACCAGAAGGTAAAAAAGGGTATGGGTAATGTAAAAATCTGAATCAATATTCTAGTTCTGAGTAATTATCCTGAAAATCCGGCCATGTGAAAGGAATAAATAGGGTGCTCATCACCTGGAGTTTTCCTTAACGGAGCCAAAGTCAAGACCCATCACCCAAATCTTAGCAAGTGTAACTATAGCCACCAGTTTTCTTGGCATGTCACAGGATATCCTTTTCTCTCCCTTGTTGGAAGAGGACTCAATTTTACAGCTTCACCTTAGCATTCAGCTTATGGTAAAGAGTCCATGCCATCTCCCCAAAACACATTTTTGTCCCAAATTCAATTCCAAGCTTCAGGTCAAAGCCCTAGGAAGAGAACTGGATCTAAGGGATCCAGAGGCAGACAATAATGGAAGTTAAAAGGCACAGAGCAGGTAAGCATGACTAATTCCTGTTGATTAAGCCAAGTCTCCCATTTAACGGATAAATGCCATGCTAGTATCCATGGCATAAATGAGGCCTAGAAAACTCAAAGGCTACTGACAGCAGAGAGGGGATAGGGCATATGTGGGTAAGAGCAGATATTCCCACCCCTTTGGGCACCCTCTGTTAACATGGGTGAAAGCCATGGACAGCACCCTGTCACAGTCACCAGACTCAGGGATACAAGGACAGATGAAAGAAAGAAGGATGCCTCACTTTCTCTCCCTCATATACTCTGGGTATTCACTAGGAAGAGAAGGGAAACTGGGATGAGTCGCCCTTCCTCTTTCTAGATGAGTAGCCATTCATCTTCAGTCTGTACCCCTTTGGAATGCACACTGAAACCTTGGGACTCCTTTGAAAAAAAGCCCCCTGTAAAGAAAAGCTTTATAGAGGGATTAAGTATATATGAGCGGGATTATATTTTACAATAATTGGTCAATGGTTCAGGAAACAAAAAAAACTTACCGTTTCAACAATGAGCAATCTGTAAAATATGTACATTCTTGCATGAAAATGAACAGCTTATTTTAATTACTACAATCTGTCCTACTGACCATGCCAAACTCATTGGGAATAAATATGACTGGAACAGCTTTAATATATGTTCTAGATTGGTCTAACAAACCTAACAAGAAGTCTAACAAGATTAGTTAACTAATTAGTCTAACAAGAAGGCAGCAACTAGCATTATGGGTGTTTTAGGATAGGCAACAGATAT
The DNA here is from genome assembly GCF_000951045.1 of Mandrillus leucophaeus. Lineage (NCBI taxonomy): Eukaryota > Metazoa > Chordata > Mammalia > Primates > Cercopithecidae > Mandrillus > Mandrillus leucophaeus. The sequence goes on along the minus strand of NW_012107341.1, from coordinate 1,297,109 downwards.
CATACAAGATTATAGTCTAACTAAGGCTCAAATATCCACTAGGAGAGAACTAGTATTTACAAGGTGTTACAGATATTATACCTAAAAAATAGAGTCCTTTGAGTATCTCTGATTAACACCTATATTTGGGAATCTCTGGGATAAATGACAATAATAATCAAAAGGGGTTGGAAAAATAATTTTTGAAAGGAGATGGAAACACAAAGTGTCTTGAATGAACTGGAAAGAAATGTGAATTTTTATAGAAAAGGGATTATTTTGATGATCAGAATGCAAATAAGAGGTAGGGGTGTACAGACTTTATAACATAAAGTCTCTACAGATAACTATAAAAATGATTAATCAGAAACTCAAAATTGTCCCTCTCTCATTAGGAACATCAGAACAGGAATAATGTGATCTCATATTACTGATATGAGATCTCATATTAGAGATATATGAGATAGAGCTAAATTTGAGAGCAAAAGCAAAGGAATGAGGAAGAAAGTAAGGGTTATATAACAATTTGAATTCTATGAAAGTTGGAATTCGATCCTAATAAACAATTAATCCTAAAACTTCAGATCAGAAAATTTTCACTTTGCAATGTGGGGACAACTTCAATCCTGAAGCAAAAAGCAAAACAATCCATTCTTCACTATGTTTTTTCTCCAGAAACTGAAACATGCACTAGAAAATTAGGCTCTTCAAAAGAAAGATTAAAGACAAATTGTAATTTATATTTTGAAATTATTAGAGATGTAAACTGCTATATTAAGTTTTTTTAAGTAGTATATTTCTCATTGAAAAAAGCAGATGAAACAGAGAGTGGGCAGGTAGAAATGAAATTTAAAAATAGGAAAAATATGTCTATTTTTAACCTTGTGGTGTACTAGATACCTTGAAAAAACCTCCTGTCAAAAATCACCTAATTGAAACAAAGACTTTGTATAGTCGCATTTCTACAATAGGAGAGGGTGGGAGAAAGAAAGGGAAGAAAGAGAAGGAAAGGGAAAAAGAAAAGCAAAAATGTAGGAAGGAAAGGAGAGAAAGAAGGAAAAGGAGATGAGAGTTAAAACTGAGGGGAAAACTACAAACCTAATGATAGCTACGTCCCTAATTCACAGTGGACAAAGAAAATAAAACGGATTACAAATGGGAGAAAACAAGGATTCTTAGAGGGTGGTAGAGGCAGAGGGGGGTAAAGAAGTTGGAGAAGAAAAACTCCAGTGTGAATTCTTAGACCAAAGTAGCTATCTACTTACTGATAAAGGTCTAAAAAGCATGACTTTATCAACCGGAATTATGAAGTAAATAATGAAATGAAGAAACAGTTGAAGCCACAACAGCCAAATTAGATCATCAAGCAATTCATATAATTGAGTATCAGTTATGTAAAATACAGAATGACTTTAAAAGTATATTTTAAAATATATAAGCTTAAAATGGAATGAAAACATAAGGTAATTTTTATCATGAAAAGAGAGAAAACACATTTGAAAAATAAATTATTTGAATACACATAATGAATGGAGTGAAATTAAAAATTAAATAGACAGCTTTAGCAGCAGATTAGACCTAAATGTAGCCACAACAATGAAATACAATGAATATCTGAAGATTATATTCAACATGAAAAACATAAACAGCTAGAAAAGAATATTACAAAAGAGAGATGGAGAAATCAATGAGAAAATCCAAATTATAGTGAATAGAAATTTCATTATTTTAGATAACTTCATTGAGATGTAATTTACATAAAATGTATTTATTGCAAGTGTACTGCTGAACACAAAAGCAAATGTAGAAAAGGGAATTTTCAAAACAATCCTGGCTGAAAATTTTTCTTAACTGCTGACAGCCAATGAATACTCAGATCTGGGAGGCACAATAAATTCTGGAAGAAAAATGACAAGAGAACAAAGGACTAAACTATAAGAAGAAAAGCAAATAAATAAATAAAATTGTGGGTAAATCTAAACAGACACTGATATTCTGAAACAATCTCAATAATAAGTAGAAAAATTAAAAGAATAGAACTCAAATAGTAGAAACTAAAACAATGAAAGATAAAAGCAAGTCAGGAGAGTTAAAGGTTCTTAAGGCCTTGCATTTTTCAGCAGTGTAAAATAAACTAACTTTCAGTACTGCTGCCTAGTATATATGTTAAAACTTGAAGCAAAACCACTAAAATAAATATTTAAAGTGTACAACATCAAACAACAGAAAAAATATGGTAAAAAAAAGTTTAATCAATTAAAAGAGGAAAATCTGAAAAACAGAAAACCAGGATAAATTATACAGAAGAGAATGCTGACAATCAATCCACATAGAGTAATAATTGTGATATGTAAATAATAAACTACCAAGGTAGAGCTATGAAAAGGAATCATTTTTAAAAGACACAATCTAAAGAAGGCAAAATAAAAGGAAAAGGGCTACAGATAGGAAAAATAGAAAGAAATGGAAAGATGGTGGATTTAAATCCAAATATATGGATAACGAAATTAAATGCAATTAATTTAAACATTCCAATTAAAATGAAACGATTGTTAACTGGATTGAAAAGCAGCCACCAACTATAGTCTATGAACAATAAATGTTTTTCTCTATATTAAAAGCAATTATACAATAAAATTTAAAAACATCTGTAACAACATTAAGTAAGAAATACTTAGAACAAAAATCTTCCCATTCACTGATGAATGGGGCCTAATGTAATCAACCTGTCACCAGGTAGCTGGCTGATCACTATGAAGAATGGTGTCATGTAACAGGGTTCAGTGTGGGTTTCTGTTGTTGGCAGACTGGGCACTTAGTGGTGGCCACAGTCATAGCAGCCTTAGTGAATGGGAATCCATATTGCTGAACCCATGCATAATCTCATGCCCACCACCATGGCCATGTAGTTCATGAGCACATTGGGACATGACTGTGGTGGCTGAGGAGAGAGGCTGATTAGTATCCACAGAAGGGGTCATCCCATCCCCTGCCTTATTAAAATTCTCCTTTGCTGTGGTCACCCATGAACATTCACATGGGACACACATATCTTCACTTTCTGCCCATTCAAAGAGGTCTTTCCACATTCCTCTTCTCCAAGTATCTTTGTCACCCAATTTCCAATTATTATCTTCCCAAGTCTCTGAATATCCAGCCAAACCACTGGCGACAGCCCAAGAATTAATATATAATACCACATCTGGCCATTACTCCTTCCAATTGCACAATTTTGACGCATTGCCCAAAGTTTTCCCCACTGAGATTTTCCTTCACAACTGTCCTTCAGGGTTGTCCCAGGCAGGAGGCTGTAGTCCAACAGCTGTCCACCTTTGGGTGGCCCTGCATATTGTTGAGAACCATCTGTAAACCAGGCCTGAGTTCTTCCTCTGTCAATTGATCATAGAGAACTCACCATGAAGCCATAGGTAAAGACTGGGAGAGAGAAGCAGTGTAGCAAGAATGGGGAACATGGGCATTTGAGCCACTTCTTCATTAATTTACTTGTGCTTCAAGGTCTGCTCAGGCCCAATCAAGTGAATACCATCTCCATCTGATAACAGTGTTGTTGTGCATGATCAACTTTATAGCTTAGTGGGCTAGCTAACACCCAGTTCATGATGGGTAGCTCAGGTCACATGGTAACCTGGTGGACGATGGTCAAGCATTCAATATTTCCTAAGACCCTGTAGAAGAAGCTGTCTCTCTGAAGGAGAGTAATTATCAGCAGATGTCAGGGCCTTGCTCCAAAATCCTAAAGGTCTGTGATATGATTCACATATTCGGGCCTGTCAAGGGCTCCAAGCAGCATCCTTATCAGCCACTGATACTTCAACCACCATCGGATTTGCTGGATCATATAGACTACATGGCACAGCAGCTTGTACAACAGCCTAGATCTGTTGTAGATCCATTTCTCTTGTTCTGGGCCCATCAGACCTAGCAGCTATCAGGTGACTATGTAAATGTGCCAGAGTAACACACCCAAATGAGGAATATGTTGCCTCTAAAATATAAATAAGCCTACTAGGCATTGTACCCCTTTTTTGATTGAAGGAGGACCCAGATGCAACAACATACCCTTTGCCCTGTATTATCTCAAGAGGCCTCATACCACTGAACCCCTAGAAATTTCACTGAGGTAGAAGGTCCCCAAATTTTAATCAGATTTATTTCTCACTCTCTGACACATAAAATGTCTTATCAATAAATCTAATAAAAACTAATAAACTAATCTTTCATCTTATTGTGCAAAAGTGAAGAACTGAAACTTCTGGGGAAGTTCTACAAAATTTTACCATGATAAAATCAGAGACTTCAAAGAATCTCACCTTATGAATTGTACAGTATTTGCTATGATAGAAACCTAAAATTTTCTCCTGGAGGCTTTTTAATGCTTGGAGACAAAAACTTTAAACAATTTAAGGCAGAAATAATTGAACACCTTTTCCTTATTCTTTCCACTCCCATCAGTTTTTCATTTGTTACACATATAGGTGGGGGAAAAAAGAAAACCTGTTCCTCTTTTTTGTATCTGGTAATGCAAGGAACATAAAATTACTGAGAACGTCTGCCTCTGGCCAATAATTAGTAACAGGGACTGCCACTTGATATAAACAAAAAACAGACAAAATATATGAAACAACAGTTTGCAAGACAGACACTGGGCATCTTGCAATGAAAGAGAATAATCCATTCCTTAAGAGCACAAAACAAATAAGGTCAGGTGTCTGAATACTTTACCTTGCTACCTTGAACAAGTTTTAGCTGTGGTAATGATGGGAAACCCAGGAGGACCCCTGACTTGAAAAGATGGAAATTAGAATCTGGGAATATGCCAACATGACTATTGTTAGTAGTAAAATGTAAAAAAAAAAAAAAAAGAGACAGCTGCATAGAGTGAGTCCTCAGAACTGTGAGGGTTATCCTCAAGTATTAATACTTATTTTATATGAATGTATGCATGTATTTTTTTAGATAGGTCTTGCTCTGTCACCCAGGCTGCAATGCAGTGGCACAACCAAGGCAGCCTCCTAAATAGCTGGGGCTACAGGCACACACACTACCATACGTGGCTAATTTTTAATTTTTTGTAGAGACAGTGTATTAGTCTGTTCTCATACTGCTAATAATGACATGCGTGTATTAGTCTGTTCTCACACTGCTAATAATGACATGCCTGAGACTGGGTAATTTATAAAGGAAAGAGGTTTAATGGACTCACAGTTCCACATGGGTGGGGGTCCTCACAATCATGATGGAAGGCAAATGAGGAGCAAAGTTACATCTTACATGGCAGCAGGCAAGAGAGCTTGTGCAGGAGAACTCTCACTTATAAAACCATCAAATCTCATGAGACTTATTCACTACCATGAGAACAGTATGGGAAATACTGCCCCCATGAGCCAATTATCCCCACCTGGCCCTGCCCTTGACATGTGGAGATTATTACAATTCAAGGTGAGATGTGGGTGGGAACACAGCCAAATCATATCAGACAGGGTCTCATTACGTTTCCCAGGCTAGTCGTGAACTCCTGGGCTCAAGCGACTCCCCTGCTCAACCTCCCCAAAGTGCTAAGATTACAGTTATGAGCCACCACACCCAGCTCATCCTCATGTATTTAGCTGAGTATTCATCAGCATATGTACAGAATCTTCCCAAGACCTTAAAAGAACTACCCAGAAGGATAAAGTATCTGAAAATCATACCAGGTCAGAAATGCTACTTCTTAATAGCACCCAGAATAGAAAAGCTGAAAATTCACAGGACTTCTAAAGCATAAAGGTCTTGTCTTAGAAGTAAGGAATAATTAGATCTAGCCTAAACACACTGCTCAGATCCTACTTTAGAAGTCATAAAAGCAATACTTGAATGAATCAAGCTGTTTTCCAAATAACTTGTATTCCAGAACAAAGCTCAGGAACATTTATAAGAATATCAAAATTCCCAGCACCCAGCAAGGTAAAAATCATAATATTTGGGATAAAACATTCATTGATAAAATAATTGATATGTTACCAAAAAATCTGAAACTAAGGTTAAAAGTTACTGTATGTTCTCATCCATGCAAAAATGCAATGTGTTATTCCCAAGCTAAAACACAAATTATTTTACAGACACAATTTGCTAATAATTCCCTACTTGTTTTGGAGGAAAAACCCTAAAAGACATACCAGCACTGAGAATGGTATAGGAAGTACACAAATATACTGTTAATATAGAATTATTATGAGTTGATTCTTCTGGATTCTAATTTGATTTGAAAATGAAATAAAAATTCCACATGAAGTAACATCGATAAGACGGCAGACTAGGAAGTTTCATGTCCTTTTCCCCCCATGGAAACCCTGAATAAACAATAATACATGGATTAAAGTGGCTTTGTAAGAACTCTAGAAACCAGCTAAGAAGCTGTAGAACCTAACTTTAATGCTTGACCAAGAAAGAGCTGCAATTAGAAGAGTAGAAAACGTCATTACATTTTGCTCACTCTAGCTCGGACTATCCCACCTCACCTCCAGTGGCACAGCACAGTGCAGTTGATGTGAGGATGCCCAATTCTTCATTCCCACCTAGGGAGAGAAGAAAAGGTGTGGAATGTGCTTATAGCATTCTAGGTCTGGGGAACTACTTGAGAGACTAATTTCTGTCTCACCTGACCTGGAGAGTTGATAGAAACAGTGGCATAGTTTGGATAGCAGATGGGAGGCCACTGACAGCAAAGGCAGGTGATGTGGTATGCTAGAACTGCAGAAAAAGTCTGAAGGGACCCAGAAGTCATATAATGGAGTAACTGGGGAAGTACTTCTCCTGCACTAAGCCAGTCCACAGAGACAAGGAAAAGTGGCTATTTGTTAAACACTCAAATTTCAAGAAATGCTTACAAAGTATATAAAGAAACAGGAAAAAAAATTGCACATTCCAAAGATAAAAATAAATCTTCAGAAACCAGCCCTAAAAAACACACATCTCTTACTGAATTGATAAATAATTTTTACAAATTTCCCTAAATATGCTTAATTACATAAAAGAGAACATGGATAGATGAACAAAATCAGGAAAGCAGTTTATGAACAAAATTAGAATAATAATAACAACATGAGCATGTCTGCATTGAGGGATGCCCAGATGGCTGGTGAAGCATTTTTCTGGGTGTGTCTGTGAGGGTGTTGCCAGCAGAGACTGACATATGAGTCAGGCGACCTGGAGAGGAAGACCTATCCTCAAAGTGAGTGGACACTTTGTTCAGCTGCCACCACAGCTAGAACAAAGCAGGTGGAAGAAAGTGGGATAAGTTTGCTTGCTGAGTCCTCTAGCTCTCTTTTTCTTCCCATGCCAGATGCTTGCCTCCTTTCCTCCTGTCGAACTCCAGGTTTATCAGCCTTTGGACTCAGGGACTGGAACCTGCAACAGCAGTCTTCCAGAAGCTCTCAGGCCTTTGGCCTCGGACTGAGGGCTACATTGTTGGCCTCCCTGGTTTTGAGTCTTTCATAATAGGACTGAGCCACTACTGGCTTCTGTCTTTCCCCAGCTTGCAGAGAGCCTTCCATTGGATTTTGCCTTGTAATTCTGTGAGCCAATCTTCCCTAATAAATAAACTTCCTATTATATACACATATATCCTATTGGTTCTGTCCCTCCAGAAAACCCTAACACAATCTACAAATAAACAGAAATAATAAAACCAAACAGAAATTCTGGAGGTTACAAGTACAATAACTGAAGTGAAAAATTAATTGCTACAGAGATTCAACAGCAGAACCAATGAGGCAGAAGAAACAATCAGTCAACTTGAAAATAGGTCATTTGAAATTAGCATCTGTGGAGGAAAAAGAAGAAAAAATGAAGAAATATGAATAGAACCTAAGCGATATGTGAGATACCATATCAAGTTGATCAGCATAAGCATTATGGGAATCCAAGGTGAAGAGAGAGAAAAGGGCAGAGAGTTTATTTAAACAAATAATGGCTCACAATTTTCCGAATTTATACAGGCAGAAATGGCCACACAAATACATACAGCTCAGTGAATGCTAAGTAGGAATAATTTAAAAATACGATATAAGCAGAAGTTATCATTAAACTGTCAAAGAAAACAACTGAATCATTGAAAAAAAAAAAGGCAAGAGAAACCTGACTTGTCATATATAAGAGAAACTCTGTAAGATCAGTGACTGATTTCTTAGTGAAACCATGGAGGCCAGAAGACAGTAGGATGATATATTTCAAGTGCTAAAACAAAAATTTAAATGCTGTCAACTGTAAATTATACATATATAACAAAACTGTCCTTCAAAGAATGAAGGAGAAATCAGAGTATTCTCAGATAAACAACTGAGGAAGTTCATTACCACCAGCAGAGTGTGTCTACTTGGAATGAAAGGTCTCTAAAGAATAAATCAAAGTCTTACAAAAATATAAAGAAATTCTGTAAACAAAAATATGCAGAAAAATATAAAACCCTGCATTGTTGAAATTTTGGTTTGTAAGTCAATTTTTCACTCTTAAAAGATTTAAAAACCAAAAGCATAAATGTATATTAATTGGCACACAGAATATGAAATTGTAATTTGTGACATCAAAATATAATGGGAGGGTGCAGAGCTGTAAAGGAGCATAGATTTTGCATGTGACTGACATTAAGTTGTTATCAGTTTAAAATGGATAGTTATAACTTTAAGATGTTCTATCTAATGCCCCAGGCAATCACAAATACAATATCTATACAATATACACAAAAGGAAATGAGAAGGGAAACAAAGCATGGCACTATGGGAGATCAACTACACAAAAAGGAAGACAGTAAGGGAGGAAAAGAGGGGTAAAAAAGCTCTAAGACATACAAAAAACCCCCAAAATGTCAATAGTAAGTTCTTCCCTAATAGTAATTACATTAAATATAAATCAGTTAAACTTCATAACAATGTGTGTGTATGTGTGTGTGTGTGTATGTGTTTTGCCTACATTAATATCAGGTTCTAGCTACATGCTTTCTGTAAGAAATTCACTTTAGATTTAAAAATACATATAGGTTGAAGTGAGAGGATGGAAAAAGATATTCCTTGGAAAATAGTATCCAAAAAAGAGCATACTAATATCAGAAAAAAACAGACAAGTCAAAAATGGTTACAGGAGACACAGCATTATATAACGATGAAAGGGCCAATTCAACAACAAGCTATAATAATCATAAATATATAAACACCAAACATGAGAACACCTAAAGATATGGAACAAACACGGACAGAATTGAAGAGAGAAATACACAACAAAAATACCCAACTTTTAACAATGGACAGAACAACTGAAAAGAAGATCAGTACATACAGAGAATCTGAACAACACCATAGACCAACTGGTCCTAAAAGATGCACAGAACACTCCACCCAGTATGACAAAATACTGTTTTTTCCTACAGTGCACATGGAACATTCTCCAGGGTAGACCATATGTAAAACCACAAAACAAATATTTATAATATAAAAGGTTGAAATAATACAAAGTATCTTTTCCAATCAATTTTCCATTTCTAATTTAATATTATTAAATTAAATACTGGAAAATCCACATATATTGATTACACAAGATATCCCTAAACATGAAAGGGTCAGAGAAGAAAGCACAAGGGAAATTTATGGGATTCAGTTAAAGCAATGTTTAGAAGGAAACTTATAACTATAAATGCTTACACAAGGAATAAACATTTCAAATCAATAACCTACCTTTACAACCTAAATACTTAGAAAAAGAACAATTTACACCTACATATAGCAAAAGGAAAATAATTTAAAAGATTAGAGCAGAGATAAACAAAATAGAAGATAGAAAAAGACAGAAAACTAACCAAAACAAGAATTGCTTCTTTGAAAAGATCAACAAAACTGACAAACATTTAGCTCAATTACCTAAGAAAAAGGGAGAAAAAACTAAAATCAGAACTGAAAATGAAGGAAGTACAACCCATTTTATAGAAAGTAAAAAAATAAAATAATATAAACAATTGCACTATGGTCTGAATGTGTCCTGCAAAACTTTGTATGTTGAAACTTAAATGCCAAGGTAGGGCCTTTGGGAGGTGATTAAGTCATGAGAGCAGGGCCCTCATGAATGGGATTAGTGCCCTAATAAAAGAGGAAGAAGGGAGCTGTTCTTCCTTCTGCTATGTGAGAACCAACCAACAGAAAGCACCACCTATAAAACAGACAGTGAGCCTTCACAAGATACTAAATCTACTGAAGCCTTGAGCTTGGCATTTCTAGTCTCCAGAACTATGATAAATAAAATTTCTATTATTTGTAAGTTACCCTTTCTAAGGTATTTTTATAGCATTCCAAATGGACTGAGAGAAAATGTATGTCAACAAATTGGATAACCTAGATGAAATGGACAAAGTCCTAGAAACATACAACCTACAAAGGCTGCATCATGAAGAAACAGAAAGCCTGAGTAGACCTGTAACTAGTAAGGAAATTGAATCAGTAACCAAAAACTTTCCAACAAAGAAAAGCCCTGAACCAGATGGCTTTATTGGTAGTAAAGTCACTGATCATTTAGAGAAGAATTAAAACCAATCTTCCTAAACTCTCAAAAATTGCAGAAGACGGAAACCTCTAGACTCATTCTATGAGGCCAATACTGCCCTAATCCAAGGCAAGAAAAAGACTACATGAAAAGAAAACCACGAATGAATATCCCTGAGGAATACTGAGATAGAAAATTCTCAACAAAGCAGAATCCAACAGCACATTAAAATAATTATTATACACCATGACCAAGAATGATTATTGCTGAAATGTTAAGATGTTTCAACATACAAAAATCAATCAATGTAGTACATCACAACAGAATGAAGGAAAAAAACATATATTTTTTCAACTGATGTAGAAAAGGTATTTTTAAAAAATTAATGCACTTTCATAATAAACACTAAAAAACTTCAGAATAAAAGAAAACTACTTCAACATAATAAAGGCCATATAACGAAAGTCCACCACTAACATCATACTCAATATTGAAAGACTAAAAGCTTTCCCACTAAGATTACAAATAGGACGAAGATGACTGATTTTGCCTCTTATTTTCAAAACAGCACCAGGACTCCTAGGAACAGCAATTAGGCAAGAAAATGAAATAAAATAAATCCAAACTATATAGGAAAAAATAAAACTATCTCTGTTTACAGATGACATGATCTTACATACAGAAAATTTGTAAGATTCCACACCAAAAAATACAAAAGCACTGCAATAAAAGATTTCTGCAAACTTGCAGGACAGTAAATCAACATGCAAATATCAGTTGTTTTCCTATATATTAAAAACAAACTATATCAAAAGGAAATTAAGAAAACAATTCCACTTACAATAGCATCAAAAACGAATAAAACACTTAGTTAAAACATTTAACCAAGGATATGAAAAACTTGTATGCTGAAAATTAGAAAATGTTGCTGAAAAATACTTAAAATGATACAAATAAAGGAAAAGATGTCACACTTTCATGCATTAACACATTTAAGATGTTAATACAACCCAAAGCTATTTATGGATTTAATACAATCCCTATGAAAATCCCAATGTCAATTTTTTTTTTTTTTGCAGAAATAGAAAAACTCAAATTCATATGAAATCTCATGAGACCCTTACTTGCCCCACAATCTTGAAAAAGAACAGAAAAGTTGAAAGACTCACACCACGATTTCAAAACTTATTACAAAGTTACAGTAATGAAAACAGTGTGGTACTGGCATAAAGACAGTCAAACAAACCGATGGAACAGAATACAGAAACCAGAAATAAGTCCTTGTATACATGGTCAAAATGATTTCTAAAAAGCATCTATAAACAATATGGTGAAAAGATGAATGCTTTCCCCATCGCTGGAGAACAAGGAAAAGATGTCCACCCTCACCACTTTCATTAAGCACAGTACTGGATGTTTTAGCCACTGCAATAAGCGAAAGAGTAAATAAAGACACATACTGGGCCGGGCACAGTGCTCATTTTGCAATAAGCAAAAGAGTAAATGAAGACACATACTGGGCCAGGCACTAGTGGCTCATGCCTATAATCTCAGTACTTTGGGAGGCCAAGCCAGGTGGATCACTTGAGGTCAGGAGTTCGAGACCAGCCTGGCCAACATGGTGAAACTCCGTCATTACTAAAAATACAAAAAAATTATCCAGGTGTGGTGGCATGTGTCTGTAATCCTAGCTGCTTGGGAGGCTGAGGCGGGATCATCACTTGAACCTGCTAGGCAGAGGTTGCAGTGAGCTGAGAACCACTGCACTCCAGTCTGGGCGACAGCAAGACTCTGTCTCAAAAAAAAAAAAAAAAAAAAAAAGGCACATACTAATTGGGTATGTTTTGTAAATTCTTAAAACTTAATACTCTCCTGATACTTCAACATCCCCTCAAACAGACTGTGAGCACCCCACCCAGGTAGCTAGGTCCAACAATGAACCTACCACAAGTTCACCTTCTTGCTGTCCCCTGATTAAGGCATTTGCCCAATGGTTCTCTAGTCCTGTCTCTCATTCTGCACCCCACTTACCCCAGCAAGCTCCCCACCTGCTTGGTTGTACTTACTCTCTGAAAGCTCCTACCACAAGACCTCCTGCTTGCTGTGCCATGCCCCCATTTCTAGGGCTGGTGAGTATTAAAAATCCTTTAATTTCATATATCTCTCTGAATACAATTTCTGTGGTCATGTTAGAACCATCCCTAAACATCTCACAAATGAGACTTACTCCCTATTAATAAAACATAGAGGAAACAATAAAACTATCTCAGTTTGCAGCTGACGTAATTGTGATAGGAAATCCCAAAGAATGTAAAACAAAGCAAAACAAAACAAAACGAAAAAAGTCTAGAATAACTGAATACATCAAGTTTACAGGAAACTATATCAACACATAAAAATCAATTGCATTTGAACACACTAATAATGAACATTTGAAAATCCAAATTAAAACATAACATTCTTCAAAATAACTCCAAAGAAAAGGAAATAATTATATACAAACTTACTAAAACACATATAAGATCTGTATACTGAAAATTACAAAATACTGATACAGGAAATAGCAGGTCTAAGAAGATGTAGAGACATATCATAATCATGGACAGGAAGACTCAATATAGTAAAAATGTAAGTTTTCCCCAAAATTATATATAGATTTAACACAATCCCTATCAAAATCCCAAAATGATTTTTGTACACATATACAAGCTTATTCAAAATGTATACAGAAAGGTATGACCCTAAAATAGCTAAAACAATCTTGACAAGAAAACAGTGGGAAGAATAACGCTACCATTAGTAAGTCTTACTAGATAGCTACAGTAGTCAAGACCATGTGATATTAGAAGACACATAAGCACATAGAACAATGAAACAGAATAACCCAAAAATAGTCCCACACAAATATGCTCAACTGTATTTTAACAAAGGTACAAAAGCTACTCAATGGAGAAAAGACAGCATTTGAACAACTGATTTCGGAGCAACTGGACATCTATAGGCAAAAAATAAAATAAAATAAAATAAAATAAAATAAAATATTCTTTAGCTTAAATTTCATACCTTATAGAAAATTACTAAAAAATTATCACATCTTTGACGGGAAATGTAAAACATAAAAACCAATGTACACGAATTAGTTGCACTGCTGTACACCACCAGCAACCAAACTGAGAATCAAATCATGGACTCAACTCCTTTTATAACAACTACTATAAAAGTAAAATGCTTAGGAATATACCTAACAAAGGAAGTGAAAGATCTCTACAGGAAAAACTATAAAACACTGCTGAAAGAAATCACAGATGACACTAACAAATGGAAACACATCCATGCTCATGGATGAGTAGAATCAATATTGTCAAAATGACCATCTTACCAAGAACAACCTATAAATTCAATGCAATTCCCATCAAAATACCATCATCATTCTTCAGCGAACCAGAAAAAAAAAATCCTAAAATTTATATGGAACCAAAAAAGGTCCCACATAGCCAAAGCAAGACTAAGAAGAAAAAAAAAAAAAAAAAAAAAAAAAATCTGGAGTCATCACATTACCAGACTTCAAACTATACTACAAACTACAGTTGCCAAAACAGCATAGTACTGTATAAAAACTGGCATGTAGACCAATGGAACAGAATACAGAACCCAGAAATAAAGCCAAATACTTATAGCCAACTGATCATCAACAAGGCAAACAAAAACATAAAGTGAGGAAAGACACCCTATTCAACAAATGGTGCTGGGATAATTGGCAAGTCACATGTAGCAGAATGAAACTGGATCCTCATCTCTCACCTGATACAAAAATCAACTCAAGATGGATCGAAAACTGACATCTAAGACCTGAAACCATAAAAATTCTACAAGATAACATTGGAAAACTCTTCTAGACACTGGCTTAGTCAAAGAGTTCATGATGATGAATGCAAAAGCAAATGCAACAAAAACAAAGATAAACAGATGGGACCTAATTAAACTAAAAAGCTTCTGCACAACAAAGGAAATAATCAGCAAAGTGAACCGACAGCCATGTTGCCCACAAAGTCTAAAATATTTACTATGTGGTCCTTTACAAGGAAAATTTGCCAACTCATGACCAAGATGATCTGAACAACACTATCATCCACTTTTAGTTAATTATAAAACATGACGCCTAACATCTACACAGTATCTTAACATGTACATAATATATTCCACAAGGCTAGATAACATGTTGAATAAATTCAGAAGGACTTAAAATATATAGAGTATGTCTTTGACCAAAACAGAATTAAACTAGAAATTAATAATAAGATATTAGGAAAAATTCCCAAAACCTGGAAATTAAGCTAACTCAAGAATCAAAAAGAAAGAAGGGACCGGGCATGGTGGCTCATGACTGTAATCCCAGCACTTTGGGAAGCCAAGGCAGGCAGATCACAAGGTCAGCAGTTCAAGACCAGCCTGACCAACATGGTGAAACCCCATCTCTACAAAAAATACAAAAATTGGCCGGGCGTGGTGGTGTGTGCCTGTAATCCCAGTTACTCAGAAGGCTGAGGCAGGAGAATTGCTTGAACCTGGGAGGCAAAAGTTGCAGTGAGCCAAGGTTGCACCACTGAACTCCAGCCTAGGCAACAGAGATTCTGTCTCAAAAAAGAAAAAAAAAAGGAAATTAGAAAAACACTGAAAATGAGAGAGAACACATACCACTCAACATATCAGAAAAGAGAGATAATCACTACAAATCTTACAACCAGAAAGGTAATATTAGAAGCAATTTCATGCCAGAAAAATCTGAAAATTTTGATTCAATATATGAGATTTTTGAGACATGCAACTCACTAAAAGTGAACAAAATGAACAGGAAAATCCAAATATCTCTACATGCACTTAAGAAATAATTTCTTATTGAAAACCTACCCACAAAGAACACTACAGGACCCAGTGCTTCAACTAGCGCATTCTATCAAACATCTAGAAACATCTTCAACTAGCGCATTCTATCAAACATCTTATATAAGGATATATATATATATATCCTTAATAAGACATTAACAAATATAATACAGATAAAAGTTGTTTTCAACAAGATCAGAAAAAATATTTGAAAAATGTAACACCCATTCGTAATGTAATCTCCCAGTAAATAGGGAAGAGAACTTTCTCATTCTGATAAAAGGTATCTATGAAAACCTAGAGGTTACATCATGCTAAATGGTACTTTCCCTTTTAGGATCAGGAGAAAGAAAAGGATGCCCATTCTTGTCACATCTATTCAATGTTGTACTGTAGATTACAGGTATTCAGAGAAAATGTAATACATAAATAAAACGCACAAAAATAAAAATAATGAAGTAACACTGTCTCTATTTGCAGATGAAATGATAGATTACATAGACCTCAGTAATCTATAAAACAACTACTATAATTAACAAGTTAATTTAGCAAAGTAGCATGATACAAGGATAATATGAAAATATCTGCTGGAAATTGAAACAACTATCAAGTGAATTTTTAAATATTCCATTTAAAATAGCATCCAAACCCACCACAAAAAACTTAGGAATAAATTTAGCCCAAATTACATAAAAGACCTTTACACTAAAAAAATGCAAAAAGAAGATAATTTTTTCAAATTAATATATTTAAATCTGCAGAGATAAAATTGTTACATAGAAGACTGTTCCAACCCAAGCTCTATTATTTTATAATATAGTTATTTAAATTATTTTACAGTATAGTTGTTATAATGTCACTTGATGTGTGAAGCTGAAAAAGAGAAATATAAAAACCTGCATAATGTAACAGTGACTGAAGAAAGGCATCACATTTCTCTGACTGTAAAGAATAATTTCCATGGGAGAGCTCATGAAGAACAACATGTAATGAAGTTCTTTTGGCATGTACAGAAGTTAACCATTACACAGACAAATATAAATATATTGTAAATAAAATTTCTGTGTAAAGCCATCAGCAGCAAATGTCTTCTTATATTTATTATTATACTATTTCCAATTCTAGGTAATAATAGTCTATTTTGAAAAACAGAAGACAATGGCATTTCTCCTTTCAAAGACTAATTTTTATGAATAACATTGTAAAGAGATAAAGAAATGGATTATGAATTTTCCAATATAAACTTTACCCAATTAAAATCATTATTTTTAATATTAGGGAATATTAGTCATCTTTCTTAAGAGTGATAAATATGTCAGAGATGATCCCAATATGAAAGACTCTAAATAGATTACTTTCTGGGTTGTAATCAAGCTCCACTTGGTCTGATTTTCAACTGAACACTTAAGTCAAGTAATTATACAATTATTTGAATATAATGACACTATGATAGCTTAACTTGCAAACATACTTAAAATAAATGGATGAATGAGTAAATACCATCTGTTACATATGGCAGTGGCATTGTTTTTCTTCTTTGACTTCTAGAAAAATATTAATCAATTATATATTATCCTATCATCCTTTACCTATTTCTGTTACAGTTAACTGCCACATTGCATACATAAGGTAACTTGTCTACATGTTGGTTCTCCTACTTTCCCATGAACTTCTCTGAAGGAGGAGACAATACATTATTCATCTCCAAATAATCCTATATATTTATTTTTTTAAACCTAGAGAGAGAGATGTAGCATTTTCAGGTATTGGAAGATTGAATACTTATTAAAATGCACTTCTCACCAAATTGATAATAAGGAAACTCCAATCCCAACCAAAGCAGTCCTTTTTGAGAAAATTGACATACAAGCTGATTCTAAATTTTCTTGGAAAGGAAAGGAACCTAGAATATCCAGAACAACCTTGACAAAAAATCAATGTAAAAACACTACTGACAAAAGAATCACTGTACAGACGAAGTAATGAAGAAAGTATGGAACTGGCATAAGGATTGACAAAACAGAGAAGAGTGGAACGAAAATGATACACTTAAGAAATATAACATATTTATTTATTTATTTATTTATTATTTTTTTTTTTTTTTTGAGACGAAGTTTCGCTCTTATTGCCCAGGCTGGAGTGCAATGGCGTGATCTCAGCTCACTGCAACCTTCGCCTCCTGGGTTCAAGAGATTCTCCTGCCTCAGCCTCAAGAGTAGCTGGGATTACAGGCACCCACCACCACGCCCAGCTAATTTTTTTTATTTTTAGTAGAGATGGGGTTTCTCCATGTTGGGCAGGCTGGTCTCAAACTCCTGACATCAGGTGATCCACCCGCCTTGGTCTCCCAAAGTGCTGGTATTACAGGCTTGAGCCACCACGTCTGGCCTAATATAACATATTCAGAACAAATATTTAAAAGCAAGATACAACATCATCGGGACAAGTATGCCAAAGTAAATTTGGCCTTAGTGTAATCTGGAGACAATTTCAGCTACTTAAATCTTCCTAAAATCAAAAGATTGTATTTAATAATATATAAGATGCTAATACAAGATGAAAAGGTACTAACGTTGAAAGGCAAATGAGACCAACGATGAGACAAATACATCAAGTAATTTTTCAGATTTTTAAATGAAGGTGCTTTTGTGAAAATAGCATTGCCTGCAAATTCTGAATTCTTTTTCCTACATGCCAATATACTGTTCTTATACTATCATCAAGACAGAAAAGCACCAGCTCTTCTTTATTTTGCTGTAACAAGCCAAATAAGAAATTCTATGCTGAAGAAGAAAGAAAGATAAACATACTGCATTTAAAAAAAGTTTCCAAGGGACAGGAAAAGTCAGAAAGCAGGTATTTGGGGAGGAAAAGGAACAAATGAACTTAATGAAACCACAGACCTCTTGTACTCGAAGCTTCATCGTATGGAAGCTTTAAAAATTATTTTGTGTTTCTATATAAAGCACAGCAATAAAATTGCCTTTCAGTAGAAAAGATAGAAACTTATCCCTTCACTTCACTATACATAAAAATCAACTCATGATGGATTAAAGATTTAAACTCTTAAAAACCCTAGCAGAAAGTTTAGGACATACCATTCTGAACATAGGCCTTGGCAAAGATTTCATGATGAAGTCTCCAAAAGCAATTGCAACCAAACCAAAAATAGACAAATGGGACCTAATTACAGAGCTTCTGTACAGCAAAAGGAACTATCAACATAGTAAACACAAAACCTACAGAATGGGGGAAATTTTTTGCAAACTATGTATCCAACAAAGGTCTAATATCCAGAATCTATAAGGTACTTAGATCAGCTAGCAAAATACAAACAATCCCATTAACAAAAGGGCAAAGGACATGAACAGATATTTCTCAAAAGAAGACATATAGGGAGCCAACAAGCATATGAAAAAATGCTCCACATCACTAATCATCATAGAAAAACAAATCAAAACCACAATGAGATAGCATCTCAAACCAGTAAGAATGGCTATTATTAAAAAGTCAGAAAATAACTGATGTTGGCGAGGTTATAGAGAAAAGGGGACACTTATATACTGCTGGTGGGAATGTAAATTAGTTTAGCCACTGCGGAAAGCAGTTTGGAAATTTCACAAAGAAATGAAAACAGAACTACCATTTGACCCAACAATCCCATTACAGGGCATATACCCAAAGGAATATAAATCATTCTACCATAAAGACACATGGGTGTATATGTTCACTGCCACTATTTACAATAGCAAAGACATGGAATCAACCTAGATGCCCACCAATGGTAGACAGGATAAAGAAAATGTAGTACCTATACACCATGGAATACTATGCAGCCATAAAAAAGAATTAAATCATGTCCTTTGCAATAACATGAATGCAGCTGGAGGCCATTATCCTCAACAAATTAATGCAGAAAACAGAAAGCCAAATACCACATGTTCTCACTTATAAGTGGGAGCTAAACACTGAGCATACATGGACACAAAGAGAGGAACAACAGACCCCAGAACTTACTTGAGGATGGAAGGTGGAGGCTCGAAAACCAACCTATCAAGTACTATGCTCACTATCTGGGTGGCAAAATCATTTGTACACCAAACCCCAATGATGTGGAATTTACCCATGTAACAAACCTGCACATGTACCCCCTGAATGTAAAAGAGAAAAGAATAAATAAAAATGACATAAGAAAGCGCAACAATTATCACCGTGAGCCCACCATCAGGGAAAATAATGAAATGGGTCAGATTCCTTCCCCTACTCCTAATCCCTATGCTTGAACACACATTCCAACCCCATTTCCAAATAAATTATCCTAACTCAGGGTCTGTGACTGTTTAAGACTGGTAAAGAGTAAAAGATGTATTAGGTAATAACTGACTAAAATTTAACACAGTACTCACATATTAAAAACTGAGAGAAGAAAATTAAGATTAAGTGCTCTCTTCATGGTGCCTCAAATCCTAAATCTTATTTCAAGAGTAAAAAAGAAGAAAACCTATCCCAAGGAAGACAGGTAAGAAAAAATTTTAAATGGAAATATAAGATAATATATGAACTGATGACTTAGACCAACAGTTCCCACCCTTTTATGGCATCAGGGACCGGTTTCATGAAAGACAATTTTTCCACAGACTGGGAAGGCGGGGGATGGTTTCAGGATGACTCAAGTGCATTACATTTATTGTGCACTTTATTTATATCATTACATTGTAAAAAATCATGAAATAATTATACAACTCACCATAATGTAAAATCAGTGAAAGCTCTGAGCTTGTTTTCCTACAACTAGAAGGTCCCATCTGGGGTTGACAGGAGACAGTGACAGATCATCAGGCATTAGATTCTCATAAGGAATACACAATCTAGATCCCTCACATGCACAGTTCACAACAGGGTTTGCACTCCCATAAGAATCTAATGCTGCGCTTGATCTGATCTGACAGGAGGAGGCAGATCTCAGGTGGTAATACAAGCGATGTAGATGGGGGACTGTAAACACAGTGAAGCTTCTCTCTAGCCTGCCACTCACCTCCTGCTATACGGCCCAGTTCCTAACAGGCCATGGATTGGTATCAGTCTGTAGCCAAGGAGTTGGGAATTCCTGACTTAAACTACATTTTAGGAGGCTTACTGAGTACAAATTAAGAAATAATCCCTTTGTCAATTTCACTAGGCAAAAATAATGGATATCGATCTCTGTGTACAATACTTATACCTTTAGTAGAAACACTTTACAACCATTATAATGTAAATAATTATATATGCCAAATATTTAAAAATATTACTGTTTACAATGTGTTTATGGTCAGTAAATTATAATTAGGCATAGGAAAATACTGTCACAAATTTATTGAACATGAACAATAGGTTAAGTATAATGTAAAAAACAACTAATTTAAATTGCTTCTAGAAGATATAGCATCATTTTCATCCTAAGCATAGATACAAGATGCTGGGTATAGAGCAAAGCAATATGAAAATAGATTATAAAGATGGTTCAAATTTGCTTGTTATTTATGATGGACAATGGTAACATGGACAGTATTTTATCTGAATAATAGTTATAAATTAATTAGCAATAGCAAATAAGGCAAAACAAATAGAAAAACCATTATTCTTCATATAACCCATTACAAAAGGCTAAATTTGAAAGTATTTTATAAAGATAAATTCTATTAACTCTTTTATTAGTGGGTAAAGTTTTATTTTTATTGTTGAAATCCTTAATTGTGGGGATTCAATGTATTTTATAAATAGCTAGGATGCTTACTTACTCATGGGGCATGTTCATTTAACTTTTTTTTTCCTTTTACCAGCCTCACATAACATACCTTAAATAGTCTTTTGGAAGGTTCACAATTATGGTCTGTACATGGCTTGGGTCCTTTTTCAGTGTCTAGAGATGAAACTGAGAAAATATATTATATTTTATCATGGGTATAATGTATTCTGTTACAATATTTAAATTGGCTTTTGAAAAATGAAATGATATTCTAATATTTCTCTTCCATTAAAATATTAAGCAATTTTCCTAGTGCTAAATGACTCTTTTTAGCAAAAAACTAAGTCAACAATTTGCTTTCTATAAATCAGGACAACCTTATTTCTTCAGTGAACTTAAGAATTAATCAACTTTCCTGATAATGTTGGGCTGTTGATTTTGTAAAATCTGAGCAACAGATTTATTTCAATTTTAATAACATACATATGTACAGGTATGTATACATTTATGTGCATTCATTCAATATTGTATTTAATTCTATATAATATACTGTGTGTCATTTATCTCAATTCTTAATCTCTAGCTGCAAAATGATAGAGGTAGGATAAACTCTGATCACAATACTGGAAAGGGAAATGAGGTTGGATTTTAGTAGCGGCCATGGTAACTAAAATGATGAATATTTACATTCAGACACACATTCATTTATTTAATAAATAATTGCCAGGAGCCTACTGTGTGCCAGGAATTACTCTAGGGGCTTGGGATACATAAGTGAACAAAATCAACAAAATCCCATTGAATTTAGCAATGTAGAAATGAGTACTGTCTCTGCAAGATCATCTGAGAAATGTTCCTATTGTACTACAAGACTTAAAAAATACATTGAAAGAAATCTGATTTCTAGCCTGAGTTCTATAGGAGGTCTACTAATAAACATAGGTATAATGTAAAATAACATTTGAGGTTTCTACTCTAATTTGTAAAACAAGGGGCTGAATAATGTGATTTCTGTCACCCTTTCCAGTTATGAGGATATGTTTAAAAACAAATACTTCAATCCAGCAACCAAAATCTCTATAATTTATTTACTACTGATCTTGACAATTTTGTTTTTCCCATAACTCTACTTGTGTGCTATCCATTCGCTATTCGACTCCAAATATTGCTCTATGATGCCTGTGTACATGACTTTTAAGTTGTTCATTTTCCACACAATTCTTTCAAAACACCAGTAATTTTTCACGGGCCTCCTTAACTGTTCATCTCCTTAATAACATCTTCACTTCCTCAGAACCCATAAAACACTTGGTAACTCTTCTACAGTATTTACATAAGTTGTACTATTATTATATGCATATTGTTTTTACCATAATACAATCTTGAAGAGGGATCCTTACTCTATATTACCAATATTTACCTAGTATGTCATGTAAAATATGTCTGATGGACAACTATTAATATGAAGATCATAAAATTGATCGTAAAAGTATGAATATACGTGGAGTATATTCCCAGAATAATGGGAAATCTTTATTTTGTTGTTTCGACATATCTCTTTCAAATTCTTCCCAAACCCATACATGGTGTGAAACTTCACTCTTGCCATCTGAGTTGATATTATGAGGTACTATACAATATTACAGACAACAAAATTCAACCTAGTGATTTTATAATATTAGATCAGTTAATTTCAGACAGAGGTCCAACTAGGGTCACAGACTTGGGGGAGAAAAGGTTTTATTTATATTCTGCTTTTACCTTAAGTCCTTTTAAAATGAAGTTATCTAAATCCAGGCCCGAGAAAAGTTAAATCTCTAAATTTTATCGCTTGAACCCAGGAGGCGGAGGTTGCAGTGAGCTGAGATCATGCCCATGCACTCCAGCCTCGGCAACAGAGTGAGACTCTGTCTCAAAAGAAAAAAAAAAAGAAAAAAAAAAGAAACATACGTAGAGTTATGAAAAGCACTAGTAAACTGTAGCAAGGTCCTTTAAATATTATACACCTAAGGTACAGCTTTTGAATGGATTGTCCACAAAGTAATTCAGAAGGTGGCAGACCTGAGTCTACCAATGCATCATAACATGATTATGAGATTGAATCATCATGATGATGTAAAATTTTCTTACTTTTGAATCCTTATAAAAGTTTAAGGCAATTTTAAAAATTCATTAAGATCTACTATTCATGAAACTAATGCAAAACTGTCAGAAACCACAACATAGAATCAAAAGAAATACAAGGCATTTTCTAATCTATCTTTTCAGAATCAGTATACATAAAAGATTGCTAAAGTAACAAATATCTAGGAGACTGGTTCAGCCCAAATCCAGTATTAATGGTGTTAACAGACAACAGACACTACATCCATCCCCACCATATCAGGCAAACCACATGACACTCATGTTGTCTGCATCAGCTATCTTTTCCTGAGCTTCTTGCATATCCCCTCTTTAGGCTAGCTGACTAACCTCATCCTGTATACAATCACCTAGCTTTTTGTAAGATAAGTTTTCTATGAGATTAAAAAATAAAGAAGATAGCAATGACTCCAGCGAAAATAGTAGAGAGGAAAACTGCTGGCCACCTCTTTCCACAGAAACATGAAAAAAAAATGAACAAAAATGGCCAGAATCAACTTTTGTCAGAACTCCAGAAAATGATCAAATGTTTACAACAACCAAGTGAATGCAAAGTCAACAAATGATGACTTCAACACAGAATTTAAGAAAATATCTGTTAAGTCAGTAGCTGACCACAAAGGTTAAAAAGAATTCAAAAGTTAAATATGTAACAAAATTTCAAGTAAATGGAAGACAGACTTCAGAGGACATGACAAAAGATGAAGAAAATTATAAAACAAACAACTACAATCCACACAAGCAACAACCAAATACACTGAACAGGCAGAAGGATCTGATTTCAAAAGTATCCATTAAAATATTTTAAAATGTAAAGTTTTAAAAAAAATAGAAGTTATATAAAGAAACAAGAATGCATGGCCTGTTCACAGAGAACAAATATAATGGAAATTGTCCCTGAGGAAACAGACATTGGACTTGCTAGACAAAAACTCTAAATCAGCTATCTTAAATATGCTTAAAGAGCTAAAGAAAATTATGAACAAAGAACCAAAGAAAATAAGGAAAATGACACCTTCACAAATAGAGAATATCAATAAAGCAAAATAAGTTACAGAACAAAATCTAATAAAAATTATGGAGCAGAAAATTGTAACAACTGAAATGAGGAATTCACTAAACATTTTCAATGACAGATTTGAGCAAGCAAAAGAATTAGTGAACTTGAAGATAGTTCACTGAAATTATCCAGTCAGAGAAGAAAGAAAAAAAATTTAAGTGAAGAGAACCTAAGACATCTGTGTAACAACATCAAGTGTACCACCATATACATGATGGGAGTCGCAGAAGGAGAGAAAAATGAGAAAGTGGTAAGAAGAGTATTTGAAGAAATAATGGCCAAAATTCCCCAAATTTTATAAAACACATACAAGATAAATAGAATCCACATAGGGTAAACACAAGGAATCCCACAGTGAGACAAATTATAATGAAACTTTCAAAAATCAAAGACAGGAGCTTCTAGGTTGCTAAACATGCAGAGATACTGGGTGGTGGCATGCCCAAAGGGAGCATGTAAGCTCCAGGCCCCTTCCCACATGCCTTGCCCTGTGCATCTTTTCCATCTGCCAGCATATCTGTATTTTCTGTAGTATCATTTATAATAAATGGGCAACCATTTTTTAAAAAATAAAAGAGAATCTTAAAAGCAGCAAGAAAGAAGTAACTTGTTGCATACTAGGTGTCCACAATAAGATGAACATCAGATTTTCATGAAAAACCACAGAGGACAGAAGGCAGTGGGATAATATATTTAAAGAACTGAAATAAAAACACTCAACCAAGAATCCTGTATCTGGCAAAACAAGCTTTCAAAAATGGAGGAGAATCTAAGGTCTTCCAAAAATGAACAGCTGATGAAGAATAGATAGTAACTTGTTACTACACACAAAAAAAAGAATATTGGCAAAAGTAACTACATAGGAGTACATCTGGGTAAACATAAAAGGTAAATATAAATATAAAAGTCACTATTCTTTATCACTCATCTTTTTATATGATAATAATGACAAATGAATAAAACAATAATTACAAATCTATGTTAGTAGATACACAATATACAGTAATGTAATTAGGGACAACATAGAGAAGGAGTGACCTTCACAGGAGCAGAGTTTTGGAATACTATTATAACTAAGTTGGAGTCAATTCAAACTAGCTTCTTATGAGTTTGAAATTCTAATTGCAGTTCTCAGGTTAGCCACCAAGAAAGTAACTAAAATATATTAATAAAATGAAATGAAAAGGAAATTTAAATGGTACTCTATAAATAACTAAACACAAAAGAAGGTAGTAACAGGGATAATCAAACAAAAAAAAAGATATGAGACAATTTCTGGTTTCTATTTGACATCTAAGGAACTTGTCAGATGTCAGGCCTGTATCAACAACAACAAAAAAATCTGCAACTTTTCTTAGACCCATCAGAAAATTGAGGTTACTGGGAAAACTGCAGCTTCCAAAAATGTAGAGGCAGATAGGTGTATACAGAGAATCACAACTTACCAGGAGCAGAAGCCTGCTATGGGAGCCATTACCAGGATAATTTAAATTATAATTGCTAAGATGCTCAGGGTGGACAAGCTCCACCGTTAAAACTGCAATGGGGCACATTCTTGGGCGGCAGGGGAGGGCTTCCAAACTTTCTTGAGATTTATGTCTAGGAAACCCAACAGGTTCTCAGGGTTAAGACTGGAGGAAAATCTCCTTGTGCTTCTGGCAAAGGGAAGGAGAAAAGTAACCAGTTGGAAGTAAACCAAACCAAAGTACAACAAGAGCATCTGAAGTAAAACTAGTATTTTGGAAACCCTGCCTCAAGAGAAATAGCTTAACAAAGTTTCATTTTTACTAGAGCCTCAATGACCTGGGGGAAGGGAAATACCAAATTCAAACCCTCTCTAGCCTTCTCAGTGTAAAGTGAGAAAGAGAAGCACTTGTGAAGGTCTCAGGCAAAGGACACAGGTCCTCTGAAAAAACAGAGCAAATCACAGACTTACAGGATGCTTACCCCCCATACATGCATATATTACCACTATATTTACAGAGTTCCGTATAATGCCATGGTATTATAATAGAAAGCATTTCAAGTCTTACTCAAGAAAAAGTCTACATATTACTCAAAGACCATAGGAAAGACAAAAACAAGAGGATAAAAAAAAATGTAGCCTCTAGTACTACAATAAACAGTAAACAAAGCCCAAATCCTAGCCAGAGAAACAGAACTATCACACACTAAAAGAACTATTTAACTAATTTCTTACTACCTGGTGCATACTGGTCAGCTTTACACACACACACACACACACACACACACACACACACAAATGGAAAACATACTAAAAGTCAAACACAGTTTCAAGAAACAGAGCAACCATCAAAACCAAACTCAGATATGGCAGAGATTTGGGAATTATGGTACAGAAATGTAAAATAACTATGAATAATATGCTAAGAGTTCTAATGGAAAAAATGGGACAAGATGCAAGAACAGAATGGATAATGTAGTGAGAAAGATGGAAACTCTAAGAATCACAAGGAAATGCTAGATATCAAAATCACTTTAACCAAAATGAAGAATGCCTTTGATGAGCCCATCAGTGGGCTGGAGGAAAGAATCAAATAGACTGAAGCTTGAAAACACATCAGTAGAAATTTCTCAAAAAAATAATTAAAAAAAAAAAACGAAAAAAGAATATCCAAGAACTGTGGAATAATAACATAAGTTGTATAATATACAAAATGATAATGCCAGAAGGAGAAGAAGAAAAAAAGGAAAAAATGCTTAACATCACCAATAATCAGGGAAACGCAAATAAAAACCACAATAGGATATCATCTCATGCCTGTCAGGATGGCTACTGTCAAAATGATGAGAGATAATGTACTGGTGAGGGTGTGGAGAAACTAGAACCCTTGTATACTGTTAGTAGGAATGTACATTGGTACAACAATTGTGGAAAACAGTATAGAAGTTACTAAAGGAATTAAAAATAGAACTACCATTTGACAAAGCAATCCCTCTTCTGACTACATATCCAAAAGAAATGAAACCACAACCTCATACATATATCTGTACTCCCATGTTCACTGCAACATTATTCATAACAGCCAAGATATGGAAATAACTTAAGTGTTCAATGATGGATGACTGGATAAATATAAATAAATAAATGCATTATACACACACACACACACACACAGAAATATTATTCAGCCTTAAAAATGGAGATCCTGCCATTTGCAACAATACAGATAAACCTAAAGGACACATGTTAAGTGAAATAATATAAGCTCAGAAAGAAAAATACAGAATGAGCTCACTTTAAGAAAAAAAAAAAAACACTAAATTCATAAAATCAGGAAGTATAATGGTGATTACCCAGGGGCAGGGCAGGGGTTGTGGTAATGATGTGAATCAAAGTGAATAAAGTTGTAGTTAAGAAGAATGAATAAATCTAGAGATCTGATGTTCTGATGTACCACATGAGGACTCTAGTTAATAATACTGTATTATATGCTAACAACTTGCAAGAAGAGTCATTTTACATGCTCTTACCATGGGTTGGAGATGGAAAGAAAGATAATGATGTGAGATAATAGATATGCTAGTTTGCTTGACTTGCAGTAATTATTTTAATGTTTACATATGTGTGTATATAAATATGTTGTACATCTTAAAATTATACAATTAAAAATTGTTTTAAAAAGTCAATTGCTTTCCTATGTACTTGTAATAAACAACTGTAATGTGAAAACAATGCAATGCCACTACACTAACAAAAATGAAATATATAAAAAAATAAGTACAAAGTCTGTATGAGGAAAACTGTAAAACTCTGATAAAAAATCAAAGATCTAAGTAAATAAAAAGATATTCCATGTTCATAGATAGGAAGATCCACTATTGTTACAGTGTCAGTTCTTGCCAACTTGATATGTACTTTAAACTCAATGACACTCAAAATATCAATAAAATATTTTGTGCTTATCTACAAACTGCTTCTAAAATTTACGTGAAAAGGCAAAAGACCTAGAACAGCCAACACATTATTAAAGGCAAGAAATACAGAGGACTGACTATAAATACAGAGGACTTACTATAAAACTACAGAAGTCAAGATGGTATAATACTGATGAAAGAACAGACAGAGACCAATATAAGTGAACAGAAATCTCAGAAATATACCCATGTTAATATACTCAATTGATCATTCACAAAGGAAAAGACAGCAATTCAAAAGAGAAAATATAGTCATTTAAAAAATGATGCTTGACCAACTGGATATCCACATGCAAATAAATCTAGACTTATACCTTTAACCAAAATTAACTTCATAATATAATCACAGAGATAACTGTAAAATACACAAAATTGGGAAGCTGGAAACAAAGAAGAAAAAGTGACCTTGGGTTTGTTAATGACTTTTTATATACAAATATGCATATAAAAATGTGTGTGTCTATACTTTGCTTAACTTTTCTGTAAAATAAAAACTGCTCTAAAAATAGTCAATTAATGTAAAAAAAATATATAGAAAATGTGTAGCAAAAAGGCAAAAGTAAGTCCTCCCTTATCAGTAATAATTTTAAATGTAAGTGGCTTAATTTAAAGACACCAACTAAAAGGCAGAAGTGGACATAATGGATAAAAATGCAGGATCTAACTATTGTCTACAAAAGATTCACTTTAGGTGCAAAAGCAAAAAAAACATGGATTAAAAGTAAATGGATGAAAAAAGCTACTTTGTGCAAATAGTCATCAAATCTAGATAAAATAGACAAATTGCTGGAAACACATTACTATCAAAACTCAAGAAGAAACAAAAAATATAAACAGATCTATATACAAACATCAGATAAAATAAACTTTAAGTCAAAAATTGTTACAAGATGCAAAGAAATGCACTATATTTTGATAAAAGGGCCAATGTATTAAAGAACATATAACATTTGTAAGTATATAGGCCTCTAACAACAGAGTCCCAAATTATATGAAGCAAAAATTGACAGAACAGAAGGGAAAAGCAGATAATAATAGTGGAACACATCAATACCGCACCTTCAATAATGAATATAAAAGTTAGGCAGAAGATCAATAAGCAGATAGAGTACTTGAACAACACTAGATCTATACAATATACACAGAACCCTCCACCCAACAACAGAAGAATACACATACTTCACAAGTACATATGAAACATTCCTCCAGGTAGACCATGTGTGTAACCACAAAAGAGTCTCAGTAAGTATAAGAAGATGAAAATGATATAAAGTAGCTTCTGTAATCTGAGAAACAAAAATAGATGCCCCTTTATCAACTAAGATGGACCCCAAGGTTAAGGAAACAAAAATTAGCTATGAGCTAAAGGTTCAGGGCTCAGCTGGCATGTCAATTCCCTAAATTTCTATGGCTACAAAACACACACACACACACACACGCATGCAAACACACCTTGCTAAACCCTTTAACAGGAGCTATCAGACAAATTGCCAGATTCCCTTCCTAACTGATTTACAACCGAGACCACTAAAATTCTGACTGGACAGAGAATCTGCCTTACAAGAACTCCTTCCTGAAAGGCAACTGCAGGCCTTAAGCCAGTTTCAGCAAGCTAATAGAGACTGAACAAATTCTTTGTGTTTTATAGTCAGCCTTTCAATAGACAGAGCCAAATTCTACCTCGTTTTAATGCTAAAACCCACCCCAAAGTGAACATGGAACGTAAGTTACATGTCTACCCATTGTACATGTGTTCAACCCCCCTCATAAATATTTATAGCTTTACTCAAAACACGCTGAATACATAAGACCCTATTGTTAATACAGACCCTTTCCCTTTGGAAGAGAGAGTGCCTTCAGTCCACACCAAAGATCATATCTTCCCAAACTGCAAGTTGATGTCACAATAAATCTCTTCTTTCTACTATTTAGCCATCCTGGTGGTCATTTGGACTAGACTTCTATCCCACAAAAGAAATAAATCAGAAAGCCTTAACAGAAGGACATCTAGAATGTATACGAACATGTGGAAATTGAACACCATACTTCTAAATAACAAACAGGTCAAAAAAAAGTATAAGGGAAGTTAGAAAATACTTGCAGATGAATGAAAATGAAAATACAACTTACCAAAAAGTATGGGTTGCAGTTAAAGCAGTACTCAGAAGGAAATGTATGGGTGTAAGTAAACACCTATACTTAACAAGAAGAAAGATTTCAAATCAATTACTTAATGTCACACCTTAAGAAACTAGAAAAAGAAGAATGAATTAAACTCAGAGCTAGCAAAAAGAAGGAAATAATAAAGAGTAGAAAATATATAAACTAGAGAAGAGAAAAAGCAATAAAAAAATGGTTTTTGGAAAAAATGCAATAAAGTTGACAAACATTCACATAGAGAAATCAAAGTAGAGAACAATGCAATAGAATTGAGAGTCTAGAGATAAGCTCATATATTTATGGTTAACTGACTTTCAACAAGGTTGCCAAGACGATTCAATGTGGAAAAAAATGGTCTCTTCCAACAAATGTTCTTGGGCAACCAGATAGCCATATGCAAAATATGAAGTATAAGGCTGAACCCATACCTCATACTATATACACAATTAGCTCAAAATGAATCTTAGACCGAAGTGTAATAGCTAAAACTACAGAAGGAGTAAATCTTGATGACCTCAGATTTGACAACATATTCTTAGAAACGCCACCCAAAGTACAAGAAACACAAGGAAAAAAACAGGTAAATTGGACATCATCAAAATTAAAATCAATTGGGTATCAAAGGACATTATTAAGAAAGTGAAAAAACAACCTATAAAATGGAAGAAATATTTGCATATCACATATTAATAAGAATACAGTATTCAGAATATATAAAGAACTCTTACAACACCACCAAAAAGACACAAACCCAATTTTAAATTGAGCAAAGGACTTGAATAAACATTTCTCCAAAGAAGATACACAACTGACCGATAAGCACATGAAAAGATGCTCAACAACATTTGCCTTCGGAGAAATGCAAATCAAGTCTCATAATGCTTCATTTCTATTGGATATCATCTCTTTTATGAGTTCCAGTACACTTTCAGCTTTTTTTTTTTTTTTTTTTTTTTCTAAACAGTCTCACTCTGTCAGCCAGGCTGCAGTGCAGTGGCATGATCTCGGCTTACTGCAACCTCAGCTTCCTGGGTTCAAGTGATACTCCTGCCTCAGCCTCCCAAGTCACTGAGACTACAGGCCCACGCCACCATGCCCGGCTGATTTTTGTATTTTTAGTAGAGGCAGGTTTCCCCGTGTTGGCCAGGCTGGTCCCAAACTCCTGACCTCAAGTGATCCACCTGCCTCAGCCTCCCAAAGTGCTGAACCTGAAGAGAGCCACACTTTCAGGTTTTCTAAGAACTGATCTACCTATTAGACAGACCCAGGGGCTGGAGAAAAACTCTCAATGTATTTCTGGAGAAGAGGAGAGAGAGGGGAGGGCAGGGAAGGGAAAAGGAGTAGTGAGGGGAGGGGAGGGCTGAGGAGAAGGAAAGAGAGGAGAAGAGAAGGGAAGACAGGAGAAAAGTAAGGAGATAAAAGACAGAAAATGAGGCTGAACTTCTCTTGGTTTTTCCCCTTAAAGCTTCATGCCTCTCAACTGTGTTTCTAAAACTTCAATCCTAGATGGCCAAAAAAGAAACAGAAGGGAAAGTTGGGGAAATGGTTAAATACAATCCAACTCTGATAGTAGATAAATAATGATTTAAAAAAAAAAAAAAACACTAAAAAAGGAGGAAGGAAATTAGCAAGCAATAACATTTGTGATGAAAGGGGAGGGGTGCCCTACTGTCACTGGGACCTTTTAAAAACACATGGGTGGGTATTCCTAAATGGTCATTCATAAACCATTATAAATATAAAGATAAATATAAAGGTATAAGTATAAAGTCCAATTCTTTGTTTTCCAGAAAATACTGGGCCTCTACTCCACATTATTAAGAAAAGCATACTAAGCTGAATGTTTCCTCTGGTCTATGATATTAACCCATCTTATAATAAGATGATTTTACAAATTAAATCATTAAACCTAAATAGCATGACTTTCCTTACACTAAATTCCACTCTACAGTAAATTATCATAACAGTGTTATTGAGAGAGCAAACTTTTCATTAGTACATGAATCAGTAGAATTCTATTTGAGGGGTTAATAGCACTAAGTCAAAGTAGAGAACAAAATATATTCAGATGTATAGTGTTTATATTGTAAAAATGCTGTGAGTAATTAACAACATTTTTTAACTCTTAGTTATGTGTTCTCCATTTGCTTTTCTAATAAATTGTATAGACTTACCTGAAAATGTAAAGAACAATTCATTTTGCAAACCAGCTCTTTGCATTTTAATATGATGGCATTCAGACTTAAGTAAGGAAATTTCACATGAAAGGTCAAGAAGCAGTTTGCTTAAAATCTGAATAAGTTTCTTCTCAAAAGAAATATTATAAATACTGTTGCAGGGAGCTGCATGATATCGAGCTGTGAACTGATAATAATAATGAGGCTCACGATAAGCTGTAAAAAATTAAGAAGAGAAAGACAAAAAATGGTTACTTAAATAATTCAAACATATTGTAACTATTTAAGAAATATGATTACTTGGTATAAATTCTTGGCACATGTTTTTAGATACAATTATATTTATTTTTAGTTCACCAACACTTATCTTGTACCAACACTTATTTAAGTACCAACACTTATCTAAGTATCAAATACTATGATTGACACTTTACAAATAGTGACTCATTTGAATCTGTCATCATCATTAAGATTTTCTATCTGTCATAAAGAAATTGAGGGAGGCAGGGATTATGTCACATGTCCAATGCCTATGTTTTCAAAACTAAGATTGTAACTTACGGAGCCTGGTCCCAGAGCCTATTCTATTAACCTCAACACTATGCTGCTCAAACTCAGGTATAGCACTTCTCTAAGTTAAATATTTATCTTGGAAGAAATTAAATTCATATAATTATGAACAATATTCAAAAATATGTTTCTAATAGATACACAATTAGTTTTATTGAGTTGAGTACAACAGCTGGAACTGAGAAAACACACACACACACACACACACACATATATATATTTTAACCATCCCAAATTCTCACTGAAATGACACAAGAAAAATAAAAATGAAAAGAAATTCACTACAATACCAAAAGTCAGAAAAGTTCAACTTCCAAAATAGGAAGTTGCTCTGTTGCTACTTGTGTCAAACAAGGGAGATTTCCCTGCCTGTTCCTGGATTATGCTCAGGAAAAGCTTCCTGCATACACTGAAGTGCACCCAGTCATTGTTTACTTTTCTACCTACACATTTAAGCTAAAATTAAGTACATATAGTTAGCTACCGTCCATCTTTGTATTCAGAGTAGAGACCAGACAGCTTCTAATTGCTAAGGAAACCTCTATAGGTTTCATTTCTGAACAGGAATTCTAATATGCTTTTTGTACTGATTCATCCATCAGCGTAGGTACACATTTATCATATATACATACATATATCATGACTTATAATATCAAAGATATGTAATATATACAAATATCACATAGAATAACTGAACCTGAAGGGTTAGAGCTGGAAACTGTAGTGAGTCACAGTATGACTGGGGACAAAGAAAGAAAACTTTTTCTCTCCAGAAATCTGACCCATATGAAGGTATTTCCTGAAATAGAACTAAGTCTGAATTTAAGTCAAAATATCCCCCAAATTCTCTGAAACACTGTATCAAAAGTATACTCTTCTGAGCATCCAGCAGAAGTACACACAAACCAGCAACAATTCAAGATCAGCTTATGTGCATAAAAGAGTTAACGCTGCAGGTGGGAGGCTGCTTGCAGGATTAGCCCTTGGCTGGTAAACACTTCCCTCCACAAGACAGGAATCCTTTTCTTCATGATAAAACTGTCTTTTTAAGCACCTGATGCACTGAACATCTTTCTGCCTTCTGGGAGTCTGAGATTGTTGGAGTTGCCAGGCAAAAGTGCCTGCAGAACTGGTCCCTAATAAACATTCTGGATGTGTTACTGCTTTATTCTGTTGCTTTTGTTTTTTCTTCAAAAGCTCTCTGCAAATCCTAAAGTGTCTTCAAGAAGATTCATGGAATAGACTTTAAATACACTTAAGTACAGTTTTCCGACATCACTGAGATAACACGATTAGACTGGTTAAGAATTTGAATAACTCCCATTTTAAAAACTGGACTCATAAAATTGCTAATCTAACATCAAGCAGAAAAAGAATTATGTGGGACTGAACTGATGCAGGACTAAAATGATTTTTAATGACTTTTTGTTGAAAACATTGCTAATTATTTTTTGTTTCTTTTTCCAGAGTCGAGAAAGCTTTTTTTTTTTTTAAGCTACTTATAGTTTGCAGGAATTGGGTAAAGTATATTTTTGTAAGCAAAATCTAAACATTTACCTTTCTCTCTGATTTCTTCTGAATTGAGAAACTAACCATAAATATTTTTATTTTATGGCAATATAGTTATTTGCGTAACATTAATAAGAATCTGTTTCCTTTCATAATAAGACACAGTTAAAAACACATATTACAAAGGCTTTGATTGGGATGTCACATTTTCAGGTATGACCAGGCTGCTTTAAGGAACTAAGGGTTAACTAGGATCCAATTAATCCCTTGGAAAAACTGGCCAAGTACGCTGTCTACATGGTTCCTTTACAGGGTTACTAGCCTTGTGGTAGGTAAAAAAATATCAGTTTCTGAGAAGTGCAGAATACTCTAAATACTTTGGGGACTTCAAGAAAAGAATTCACTCAAGTACTACAGGTAAAATCTGAGGGTGAGTCCATGGCTTGACTTCCTAACCTGCAGAGTATTTTAAAAGTCTTTTCCTTATGACAAGTTCCAGCAAAGCCAACTTTAAAAGAGCCTATAATAAGGTCAATCATTATTTTTTCTACAGTTTATTTATTTATTTAGAAATGGAGTTTCGCTCTGTCGCCCAGGCTAGGGTGCAGCAGCGCAATCTCTGCTCACTGCAGCCTCTGCCTCCCAAGTTCAAGCGATACTCCCACCTCAGCTGCCCAAGTAGCTGGGATTACAGGCGTGCACCACCATGCCCGACTAATTTTTGTATTTTTAGTAGAGATGGGGTTTCACCATGTTGGCTAGTCTGGTCTTGAACTCCTGACTTCAAGTGATCCACCTGCCTCGGCCTCACAAAGTGCTGGGATTACAGGTGTAAGCCACTGCATCCGGCCTTGCTACAGTTTATATAACTAATCAAGCCAACCATAATGAGGCTAAAACTTATTTTACAACAAAACCGGACTCACTGTGATCTTTGGTAGAAATAGGTGACCAGAGAGAGAAAAATTATGTTTCAAGAAAAATTTAAAAACTATAGTGCGCTCGTTATTAGATTCTAGCTTTGTCCATTTGCTTTTAAGGGTTTTTAAAGAATTATCTAGGCTGAATCTTGAATTTTTAGTTTCTTCCAATATCTGACTATGACTCTCCAGACTAAAATTTCCAATATTTCTCCCACTCACTCATCTGACTCTAAATCCCTAGACATCAAAACTGCTTTTCCTAAAGTCCTGCAAGTTAATGCTAGACAACCTGATATAAACTTTGGAGAAATCACTACAACAACTTATGTATGTACAGAAAGTTCAGTGGAACCCCTGATTCAAATGACAATCTGGGAAAATCTATCAAATTGCCACTCCCTGTCCATCCCAACTGAAATTTTTTGAGTCAAAATCTAAAATATTCTCAGCTGACTGCCCTCCAAACTCAAAAGACTAGTTTGCAGACTGCTCCAGATATTAATTTTTGTTTTTCTGTGTTTTCCATAAAAATGCTTCCAACTAAATACCAGTGTGCCTATACCATATAGAGACTAAATTTGAAAAAAATTCACCTATAACACCACCTCCTGAAATCAGGCTCATCTGTTCAACTAAGCTAATTACTCTCAAGACGAAGAGACTCATTCGGTAAGACATGGAACCCAATTTGTTGCTTTCTACTTGTTTCAATCTATTTCTCCCCCTTTGCCAGATTAGAACCTCTAACCCAAATCTCCCCAAAGCTACCAACTTGGACTTTAATATGTAAAACTTTCTAAAACTAAAGCTGTAAAAGGGGGACTGAAGAAAAACAAAGTATTTCTCCCCCAAATACTGAGGGTTGTAAGGTTAAAGATGCTGAAAATGGAGGGGACCATTCAGGCCTTAGCCTCCATTTGCCCAATGGCAGGACACCAATCCTTCCTTACTGGAGATAACATTTGCTAATCTGTCCAGAGAAAGCACCAGCAGGCACCAAAGGAATCTGGGAACAGATTTTACTATCATCCCACATTTTCTAACCTTTTAGAAGACTGGAATTGCTCTCTCCTTTGTTTTGTCACTAAATTGGATTTATGACTGTTTGTTAAAATATTACGTAAGCAAGGCCCCTAAGGTACCAATAGGAGATACTTTTGAATTGAGGCCTCTCCAGCATGATAGGTACAGCACATGCATAAACTTCTGCCACTTTCTTCCTTGTTAACCTGGCTTTTGTTTTCAGCAGCGTCTCAACTAAGAAGTTATTCAATTGCCAGTACAGTTCAAGGCCACTGCCTTGCTTTCTACTAAATAGGTGACAGTAATTTACCTACCATAAGTGCAAATATCAACACAGTAGAAATAGCAAATAAAATCTTAGTATAATTACTAAATTAGTTTTCACCTTACTGATCCCTTGAAAGTGTCTCAGGGACTCCCAGAGTTTCACAGACCATAATTTGAAAACCACTGATCTATAGTCAAAGTACTGTTAGAAATTGACAAGAGCACAAAAACAGGAAAATAGGCAAAATATATAAATAGAAAATCTTATATGGAAAATGAACATATATAAATAGATGCTCAAAGATAACAGTATTAAGGAAAATGCAAATTATAAGTGATACAGTTTTTTTACACCCACTATATAGATAAAAGAGCAATAAAACCTATTTTATTGGTGGTAAGGATACAAAGAAGTATATGTACATTATTAAAATATAATAAAATGTAAAAATGTAAATCCTCAAAATGTTAAAGAAAGGAATAAATTAAGAACAGAAAATTATAAAACAAAAACAGGTGAATATGACCAAAAACAAGTGGGGATTATAAAAATGCAAGGTCTAATATATTGGAGAATGAAAATATAGTCATTGAAATAAAAAGAAAAAAATCACCAAAGTTAAAAAATAAATAACTTAAGTGAAATACATAAGCTAAATGGCAGACATAACATACCTGAAGAAACATTTGGTAAATCGTATGAGAGTACCTAAAATACACCACATTTAAAGATTCTGGTATATGAAAGACAAGCTAAAGGTTTTGAATGATAAGTTAAGAAATCCCAATAAATATGTTCATTTGTTTGTTTGTTTTGAGACGGAGTCTTGCTCTGTCTCCCAGGATGGAGTGCAGTGGCTTGATCTCGGCTCACTGCCACCTCCACCTCCCGGGTTCAAGTGATTCTCCTGCCTAAGCCTCCCGAGTAGCTGGGACTACAGGCGCCTGCCACTGAGCTGGCTACATTTTTTTTTTTTCAGTAGAGATGGGGTTTCATCATATTGGCCAGGCTGATCTTGAACTCCTGACCTTGTGATCCGCCCTCCTCAGCCTCCGAAAGTGCTGGGATTACAGGCATGAGCCACCATGCCTGGCCAATAAATATGTTTAATTAGCATTCCAGAAATAAAAATAAGCAAAAGGAGGCTTTGAAAGAAGTCAACAAAATCCAAAATTTCAATATTATAATATGTAAACCACAATCTCTGACACACAAAAAAATCAAAATAAAAATCAACAACAAAAATTCCTCAAACATTTTTAAACAAATAAAATACTAAATAAATGACTATAAAAGAAATCATAGTAGATATGACTAAATATTTAGAAATGATGATAAACATATCAGTAACTGTGGGATGCAATTATAGTAATAAAAAGTAAATTTATAGTCTTAACTAGATTTACCCAAAAAATAAAAAGAAAATAAATGAGCTAATTGTACAACTCAAGAGTCTACATAAAGAACAAGGTTAACACAAGAAAGCAAGTTAGGGAAAGAGAATAAGAAAAATCAAAGAAGGAATGAATCCCTGAGAAATATTTAAAAAATTATAATTCAGGTAGAAGGACAGTAAAATCCATGATACATAAGAAAAACATCAAATAATGTACTAATTAAACAACAGAAAAAAGCTATAAAATTTAATATATAAAGAAAAAACAAATGACTACATAAAACACTATAAATATCTTCATGTCAATGAATTTGGAGAGTTGGATTAAAACCATTTCTAGGAGAAAATAAATTATTATTCATAATATGAATTATTATAATTTGTGAAAGAAGAAATAAACTGAATAAAGTAATGACTACTACTAAAAAAATAACTGTAGGAGACAGACTTCTGACTAGACAGCTGGAGGAGCTCTGCAAACTCCAACAAAGCTGCTATAAATTCTTTTTTAAAAACAATCATTAAAGAGTCTTTGGAAATTGTCCTAAGGGCATAGAAAAAATAAACATTTATTCAAAGAAGTCTATCGAATGTCCGTAAAAATAGTGTAATAGTCCGTTCTCACACTGCTATAAAGAACTACTTAAGACTGAGTAATTTATTAACAAAAGAGGTTTAACTAACTCACAGTTTTGAAGGCTGTACAGGAAGCATGGCAGGGAAGCCTCAGGAAACTTACAATCATGATTGAAGGTGAAGGGGAAGCAAGCAGGTCTTACCATGATGGAGCAGGAGAGAAAGAGAGAGTGAAGGGAGAAGTGCTACACACTTTCAAACAACCAGATCTCATGAGAACTCACTATCACAAGCACAAGGAGGAAATCTGCCCCCATGATCTAATCACCTCCCAACAGGTCCTTCCCCCAACATTAGGGAGTACAATTAAACATGAGATTTAGGTGGGAATACAACCAAACCATATCAAACAGTATTTGAAGAAAGCATATGAACCAAGACCTGCTCCCTTCCTCCCTTCCCTCAGCTCAAGGAGAGGGAGAGAGACACTCCATTCCAGATTTCTACAGCCTAACATAGGGTTCTTTCCCCATCCAGCTTTCAGTTAATAGACTATCTCCCGGGAAAGGAAGGATGTCAGCATTTCTCATCTACCCCCAGCTCCATGTTGCTGAATTTATTAAGTTCCAGGTGAATCTGGCTGAGAGATGATAGCTACCTTCTTCCACCTAGTCCCAACTCCTGAGACAGAGGCTCTAAATCAGGTAGAGGAACACTGAGAATACTGAGTCCTCCATCACCCTTACCCCAATTCGTGGTGTAAGGGTTCCACATCAGGACTGTAAGCTGATGATACCTAGGGCTCCTGCTACCCCTACATCAAGTGCTCAGCTCCTAAAGCAGGGTGTCACCCAGAAAAAAGCACACCACTGTCCCCAGCCTCAGCTTCAGCGCTATCGCTCAGAGAATTTCCCCAGGGAAGAGAACCAGGCTGCAGAACAGAAAGCTCTGAATCTCAAAGGAACTGGTTTCACTTGTGTGTAAGTGTAGACAAGCTCAACTAAGACGAGATTCACAGATTCACTGGAGTTATAAGCTAAACTACAACTTGGCCAGACAGCAACACAGGAGTCACCTGGAGAAGCAATACTGGAATCAGAACATATCTCAAACACTGACCTAAAGAACTAATACTTCAAGAAACCTAAATTTAACTTGATCAGTAGAGCAATTTATTTCCTAGGGCACTGTTGAAAGCAATAGATCAATCACCTGAGTGAGTATGTTTCATAAAAGAGACAGTCAGAGACGGCCCTGCCAAAACTGCTGTGGGTACACCCAAGCTGCATCTTTCAAGGACATACATCAGAGGCTTCACCCAGCAACTTCACCTCAGAGTTGCTACAATATACAGTCATGTGCTGCATAATTACATTTTGGTCAACAACAAACTGCATATAAAATCTTAGTCCCATAGATGATAATACCCTATTTTTAGTCTACCTTTATAATATTCAGATATGTTTAGATACACAAATACCACAGTATTACAGCTATATACAATATTCAATACAGTATCATGCTGTGCAGGCTTGTAGCCTAGGAGGAAAAGGCCATACCATGTAGCCTATGTGTGTAGTAAGCTGTACTATCTAGGTTTGTATAAGTATACCCTATGATGTTCACAAAACAAAACTGCCTAATGACACATTTCTCAGAACATATCCCCATCATTAAGAAACACATAACTATATTATCTAAAATGTGAAGTTTCTGACAAAAATTTGCAACACATGTAAGGAAACAGGACATATACTGGAAAAAGGTAAGCAACAGAAACTATCTGTGACAGTGACCAGATGTGGGATTTTAAAAAAACAAACACTTCAAATAATTCATTATAAATATGTTAAAAGAATTAAAGGAAACCAAAAGTGAAGAAGATATGGTTATAAAATCACATCAAATACAGAATATAAATAAAGACTGAAATTACAGAAAAGAATGAAATGGAAATGCTAGGGTTGAAAAGTAAAAATACTAAGAGGGCTCAAGAGTAGATTTAAACTGGCAGGATAAATAATTAGCAATATTTGCCACATACCTAGCTTAAAACAAATTCCAAAAGAAGTCATTCAGAATAAAAAAATGTGATGCCAGCCAGTATCTGAATCCACACACACAAAAAAACAAAGTGCACCAATTAAGGTAATTATGTAATCAAAAAGACAGTACAACTATGCATTTCTTCTACTCTTTTCCCTTTTACTGATTTAAAAGCAATTTCACAGAAGAATTTATACATAATGTATAAATTGGCCTATAACACATAAATATATATATATATATGCCAATGATAACACAAAAGAGGTGCGTGAGAGAAGCTGTATTGGGCTAAAAAAAAATTCATATAGTAACTTGAATCCAGGAAACAAATGAAGAGAACCACAAATGATAAATAAGAAGGCTATATATGACAAAACCTATAAATATATACTTCCTATCCTTTCTACTCTCAGCTTATTTGAAAGATACAAAATTACATAAAATAATAACAAGGTAGTGTTTAGTTTGTAACATCTAAAGATATAATATGTGTAATATTGATACCGTAAATTACAGAGAGACAGAAGTACAAAAAAGTAACATTTCTATAGCTTGCCGAAATTAAATTACTATAAATCTAAAACTGATTCTGATAGGTTAATATGTATGCAGCAAGCTCTAGAGAAATTAATAAAGAACTGGAAATAAACAGCAAAAAGTAAAGAAATGAAAATACCACATTAGAAAATATTCATGTAATTCAACAGAATTAATGCAGAATAGAAGAATACACATGAAGAACATGGAAACAAAAAGTAAAATGACAAAGTATATCCAAGTATATCAATAATAACATTAAATGTTAACGGATTAAACAAGCCAATCAAAAAGCAGATTGTCAGACTAGATTTAAAAAGTGATATCCAACTACGCTATATATTGTCTACATGAGATGCACTTTAAATTCAAAGATACAAATAGGTTGAAAGTAATAGAATGTTAAAAGATATACCACACATACTGCAATCACAAGAATACAATAGTGGTGACACAATTACCAAACAAAACAGACTTTAAGTGACTGGCTAGATGGCCGAATAGGAACAACTCTGGTCTGCAGCTCCTGGCGAGATCAACGCAGAAGGCAGGTGATTTCTGCATTTCCAACTCAGGTACCGGGCTCATCTCACTGGGACTGGTTAGACAGTGAATGCAACCCACAGAGGGCGAGCTGAAGCAGGGTGGGGTGTCGCCTCACCCGGGAAGCACAAGGGGTCGGGCAACTCCCTCCCCAAGCCAAGGGAAGAAATAAGGGACTGTACCATGAGGAACAGTGCATTCCAGCCCAGACACTACCCTTTTCCCACAGTTTTCGCAACCTGCAGACCAGGACAGTCCCTTGGGTACCTACACCACCAGGGCCCTGAGTTTCAAGCACAGAAGTGGGCAGCCATTTGGGCAGATACCGAGTGAGCTACAGGAGTTTATGTTTCATACCCCAGTGGCACCTGGAACACCAGTGAGACAGAACCATTCACTCCCCTGGAAAGGGGGCTGAAGCCAGGGAGCCAAGTGCTCTAGCTCAGCAGATCCCACCCCCATAGAGCCTATTAAGCTAAGATCCAATGGCTTGAAATTCTTGCTGCCAACACAGCTGTCTGAGGTTGACCTGGGATGCTTGAGCTTGGTGAGGGAAGGGGCATCTGCCATTACTGAGGCTTGAGC
The DNA here is from genome assembly GCF_000951045.1 of Mandrillus leucophaeus. NCBI lineage: Eukaryota > Metazoa > Chordata > Mammalia > Primates > Cercopithecidae > Mandrillus > Mandrillus leucophaeus. Next base: position 1,254,540 of record NW_012107341.1, on the reverse strand, counting down.
AAGCAGTTTTCCCCTCACAGTGTAAACAAAGCCGCCTGGAAGTTTGAACTGGGTGGAGCACACCGCAGCTCTGCAAAGCCACTATAGCTAGAGTGCCTCTCTAGATTCCTCTTCTCTGGGAAGGGTATCTCTGAAAGAAAGGCAGCAGCCCCAGGCAGGGGCTTATAGATAAAATTCCCATCTCTCTGGGACAGAGCACTTGGTGTAAGGGGCGGCTGTGGGTGCAGCTTCAGTAGACTTAAACATTCCTGCCTGCCAGCTCTGAAGAGAGCAGTGGATCTCCCAGCACAGAGCTCAAGCTCTGCTAAGGCACAGACTGCCTCCTCAAGTGGGTGGGTCCCTGACCCTCGTGCCTCCTGACTGAAAGACTTCCCAGCAGGGGTCGACAGACACTTCATACAGGAGAGCTCCAGCTGGCATCTGGCAGGTGCCCTCTGTGATGAAGCTTCCAGAGGAAGGAATAGGCAGCAATCTTTGCTGTACTGCAGCCTCTGCTGGTGATACCTAGGCAAAGAGGGTCTGGAGTAGACCTCCTGCAAACTCCAGCAGACCTGCAGCAGAGGGGCCTGTTAGAATGAAAACTAACAAACAGAAAGGACTAGCATTAACATCAACAAAAAAGGACGTCCACACAAAAACCCCATCCAAAGGTCACCAACATCAAAGACCAAAGGTAGATAAATTGATGAAGATGAGGGAAACCAGGTATCAAAGTATTACCTACCTTCAGAAGGTAGGTAATAACAAACCTCTGAGCTAAAGGAGCATGTTGTAACCCAATGCAAGTAAGCTAAGAACCTTGAAAAAGGGTTAGACGAATTGCTAACTAGAATAACCAGTTTAGAAAAAAACATAAATGACCTGATGAAGCTAAAAACCACAGCATGAGAACTTCAAGAAGCATACACAAGTATCAAAAGCTAAATCAATCAAGCAGAAGAAGGAATATCAGAGATTGAAAGATCAACTTAATGAAATAAAACATGAAGACAAGATTAGAGAAAAAAGAATAAAAAGGAACAAACAAAGCCTCCAAGAAATATGGGACTATGTGAAAAGACCAAACCTACATTTTATTGGTGTATCTAAAAGTGACGGGGAGAATGGAATCAAGTTGGAAAACACTCTTCAGGGATGTTATCCAGGAGAATTTCCCCAACCTAGCAAGACAGGCGAACATTCAAATTCAGGAAATACAGAGAGCACCACAAAGATACTCCTCGAGAAGAGCAATCCCAAGACATATAATTGTCAGATTCACCAAGGTTGAAATGAAGGAAAAGATGTTAAGGGCAGCCAGATTGGGTTACCCACAAAGGGAAGCCCATCAGACTAACAGAAGATCTCTGCAGAAACCCTACAAGCCAGAAGAGAGTGGGGGCCAATATTCAATACTTTTAAAGAAAAGATTTTTCAACCCAGAATTTCATATCCAGGCAAACTAAGCGTCATAACAGAAATAAAATCCGTTACAGATAAGCAAATGCTGAGAGATTTTGTCACCACCAGGCCTGCCTTACAAGAGCTCCTGAAAGAAGCACTAAATATGGAAAGGAAAAACTTGTACCAGCCACTGCAAAAACATACCAAATTGTAAAGAACATTGACACTGTGAAGAAACTGCATCAACTAACAGTCAAAATAACCAGCTAGCATCATAATGACAGGATCAAATCCACATGTAATAATATTAATCTTAAATGTAAACAGGCTAAATGCCCCCATTAAAAGACACAGAATGGCAAATAGAATAGAGTCAAGACCCATCTGTTGGGAACAGGCCCCCAAATCTGGTCATAAACTGGCCTTAAAAACTGGCCATAAACAAAATATCTGCAGCAATGTGACATGCTTGTGATGGCCATAATGCCCATGCTGGTTGGTTGTGGGTTTGCTGGAAGGTTGTGGGTTTACCAGAATGAGGGCAAGGAACACCTGGCCCACCCAGGGAGGAAAACCGCTTAAAGGCGTTCCTAAACCACAAACAACAGCATGAGCAATCTGTGCCTTAAGGACATGTTTCTGCTGCAGATAACTAGCCAGTGACCATCCCTAGTTTCACCCCATCCCTTTGTTTCCCATAAGAAATACTTTTAGTTAATCTATAAACTATAGAAACAATGCTTATCACTGGTTTGCTGTCAATAAATATATGCGTAAAACTCTGTTCGGGGCTCTCAGCTCTGAAGGCTGTCAGACCCCTAATTTTCCACTCCACACTCTATATTTCTATGTGTGTGTCTTTAATTCCTCCAGCACCGCTGGGTTAGGGTCTCCATGACCTAGCTGGTCTCAACACCCATTGGTGTGCTGTATTTAGGAGATCCATCTCACATGCAAAGACACACACAGGCTCAAAATAAAGGAATGGGGGAATGTTTGCCAAGCAAATGGAAAGCAAAAAATAGCAGGGGTTACAATCCTAGTCTATGATAAAACAGACTTTAAACCAAAAAAGATCAAAAAAGACAAAAGAAGGGCATTACATAATGGTAAAGGGATCAATGCAACAAGAAGAGCTAACTATGCTAAATATATATCCACCCAATACAGGAGCACTCAGATTCATAAAGCAAGTTCTTAGAGACCTAGAGACTCCCACACAATAATAGTAGGATACTTTAAGACCTCACTATCAATATTAGACAGATCAATGAGACAGAAAATTAGCAAGGATATTCAGGATATGAACTCATCTCTGGACCAAATGAACCTAAAAGACATCCACAGAACTCTCCACCCCAAATCAACAGAATACACATTCTTTTTAGCACCACACTGGACTTATTCTAAAATTGACCATATAATTGGAAGTAAAATGCTCCTCAGCAAATGCAAAAGAACAGAAATCGTAACAAATAGTCTCTCAGACCACAGTGTAATAAAATTAGAACTCAGGATTAAGAAACTCACTCAAAACTGCACAACTACATGGAAACTGAACAATCTGCTCCTGAATGACTACTGGGTAAATGACAAAATTAAGGCAGAAATAAATAAGTTTTTTGGAACCAGTGAGAACAAAGACACAATGTACCAGAATCTCTGGGACACAGCTAAAGCAGTGTTTAGAGGGAAATTTATAGCACTAATTGTCCACAGGAGAAAGCAGGAAAGATCTAAAATTGACGCCCTAACATCACAATTAAAAGAACTAGAGAAGCAAGAGCAAACAAATTCAAAAGCCAGCAGAAGACAAGAAATAACTAAGATCAGAGCAGAACTGAAGGAGATACAAACATGAAAATCCCTTAAAAAAATCAACGAATCCAGGAGCTGGTTTTTTGAAAAGATTAACAAAATAGATAGACTGCTAGCCAGACTAATAAAGAAGAAAAGAAAGAAAAATAGACACAATAAAAAAATAATAAAGGGGATATCAACACTGATCCCACAGAAATACAAACTACCATTAGAAAATACTATAAACACCTCTAGGCAAATAAACTACAAAATCTACAAGAAATGGATAAATTCCTGGACACATACACCCTCCCAAGACTAAACTAGGAAGAAGTCAGATCCCTGAATAGAACAATAACAAGTTCTGAAATTGAGGCAGTAATAGACTACCAACCAAAAAAGCCCAGGACCAGACAGATTCACAGCTGAATTCTACCAGAGGTACAAAGAGGAGCTGATACCATTCTTTCTGAAACTATTCCAAACAACAGAAAAATAGGGACTCCTCTCTAACTTATTTTATGAGGCCAGCATACTCCTGATACCAAAACCTGGCAGAGACACAACAAAAAAAGAACATTTCAGGCCAATATCCCTGAGGAACATCAATGCGAAAATCCTCAGTAAAATACTAGCAAACCGCATCCAGCAGCACGTCAAAAAGCTTATCCACCATGATCAAGTCAGCTTCATCTCTGGGATGCAAGGCTGGTTCAACATACTCAAATCAATAAACGGAATCCATCACATAAGCAGAATCAATGACAAAAACCACATGATTATCTCAATATATGCAGAAAAGGTCTTTGATAAAATTCAGCATCCCTTTATGCTAAAAACTCTCAATAAACTAGGTATTGATGGAATGTATCTCAAAATAATAAGAGCTATTTATGACAAACCCACAGGCAATATCATACTGAATGGGCAAAAGCTGGAAGCATTCCCTTTGAAAACTGGCACTATTCTCACTATTCCTATTCAACATAGTATCAGAAGTTCTGGCCAGGGCAATCAGGCAAGAGAAAAACAAAGCATATTCAAATAGGAAGAGAGGAAGTCAAATTGTCTCTCTTTGCAGATGACATGATTTTATATTTAGAAAACCCCATCATCTCAGCCCCAAATCTCCTTAAGCTGATAAGCAACTTCAGCAAAGTCTCAGGATATAAAATCAATGTGCAAAAATCACAAGCATTCTTGTACACCAATAATAGACAGACAGCCAAATAATGAGTGAAATCCCATTCACAATTGATACAAAGAGAATAAAATACCTGAGAATACAACTTATACAGGATGTGAAGGACCTCTTCAAGGAGAACTACAAACCACTGCTCAAGGAAGTAAGAGAGGACACAAACAAATGGAAAAACATCCCATGTTCATGGATAGGAAAAATCAATATACTGAAAATGGCCATAATGCTGAAAGTCATTTATAGATTCAATGCTATCCCCATCAACTTACCATCAACTTTCTTCACAGAATTAGAAAAAGCTACTTTAAATTTCGTATGGAACCAAAAAGGAGCCCATACAGCCAAGACAATCCTAAGCAAAAATAACAAAGCTGGAGGCTACCTGACTTGAAACTATACTACAAGGCTACAGTAACCAAAACAGCATGGTACTGGTACCAAAACAAATACGTAGACCAATGGAACAGAACACAGGCCTGAGAAATAATGCTACACATCTACAACCATCTGATCTTTGACAAAACTGACAAAAACAAGCAATGAGAAAAGGATTCCCTATTTAATAAATGGTGTTAGGAAATCTGGCTAGCCATATGCAAAAAACTGAAACTGGACCTCTTCCTTATACCTTATACAAAAATTAACTCAGGATGGATTAAAGACTTAAACGTAAGAGCTAAAACCATAAAAATCCTAGAAGAAAATCTAGGCAATGCCATTCAGGACATAGTCATGGCCAAAGACTTCACGACTAAAACACCAAAAGCAATGGCAACAAAAGCCAAATTGACAAATGGGATTTAATTTAACTAAAGAGCTTCTGCACAGCAAAATAAACTATCATCAGAGTGAACACGCAACCTACAGAATGGGAGAAAAATTTTACAATCTATCCATCTGACAAAGGGCTGATATCCAGAATCTACAAGGAACTTAAACAAATTTACAAGAAAAAAAAACAAATGACTCCATCAAAAAGTGGGCAAAGGACATGAACAGACACTTCCAAAAGAAGACATTTATGTGGACAACAAATATATGAAAAAAAGCTCATCATCACTGGCCATTAGAGAAATGCAAATCAAAACCACAATGAGATACCATTTCACATCAGTTAGAATGGTGATCCTTAAAAAGTCAGGAAACAACAGATGCTGGAGGGGATGTGGAGAAATAGGAACACTTTTACACTGTTGGTGGGAGTGTAAATTAGTTCAGCCATTGTGGAAGACAGTGTGGCAATTCCTCAAGGATCTACAACCAGAAATATCATTTGACCCAGCAATCCCATTACTGGGTATATGCCTAAAGGATTATAAATCATACTACTATAAAGACCCATGTATATGCATGTTTATTGCAGCACTATTCACAATAGCAAAGACTTGCAACCAACCCAAATGATCATCAATTATTGGCTAGATAAAGAAAATGTGGCACACATATACCATGGAGTACTATGCAGCCATAAAAAAGGATGAGTTCATGTCCTTTGCAGGTACATGGAGGAAGCTAGAAACCATCATTCTCAGCAAACTAACACAGGAACAGAAAACCAAACACCACATGTTCTCACTCATATGGGGGAACTGAACAATGAGAACACATGGACACAGGGAGTGGAACATCACACACCAGGGCCTCTCGGCTGGTGGGGGAACTAGGGGAGGGATAGCATTAGGAGAAGTACCTAATGTAGATGACAGATTGATGGGTGCAGCAAACCATCATGGCATGTGTATACCTATGCAGCAAACCTGCACATTCTACACATGTATCCCAGAACTTAAAAGTATAATTAAAAAAAAGAAATGGTAGGAGATGTCTTCACAATATATCATGCTTCCACACCCTTTCTGATAAAATTATACACTAACGCTAGTGATATATTAAAGGACAACACCAAAAAGCCAAGGCTCAGGTCAAAAAGGAGATGGATATTTTTACAGACCACACAGCAGAGTACATATACAACATGGGGAAAATGTCATAGGGTTGCTGGTCTATGGAACCAGTAGCAGAGAAGTGGCAGCAGGAACTTGGCCTCTGTGGAGAATAGTCTTACGTGTTTTTTATGTGAGAGAGGGGACTAAAACCAGGCTCACAGAATAAAACTAGGGACTGAGTATAGCACTCTGCTCACAGAAGCAAAAAAACCCAAATGGCAAAAAAAATCCCAAATGGCTACAATCGCTGCTTGAAGCTATGGCTCATAACAAGCAGGGTGCCTCATGAGAAAATGATCAAAGTTCCTCCTTTGCATCCAGGAACTAAACCAAGTCCCCCACAGCTTTCCTGAATGTATGGCAATATCTCTATATCACAATAGGTCATTAGAACACCTGATTTGGAACAGAGGCCCAGTGGGTGGAGTGCACGAGGAAGCACTGGATGCAGAACCACTGGACAATGAGAAATACGTTTCCATTGAATTTAACAGCAAGGGCACTATTGATGACCTTAACCTTAGTAGTTTCATGCAATTGCAGATGCAAGTACCAGAATAGAATGGGAGGGTAACTGAGGGTGAAAGGAGGAGTTAGGCATACTGAGTGTAGATATATTTCTCAAGAAATACAGACTACACTTCTCCTACAGAGAGTCAGGTACCGGGAACACTGAAAAAAAAAAAAAAAAAA
>NW_012107341.1:1187246-1247467 GCF_000951045.1 Mandrillus leucophaeus | reverse complement strand
ATCAGAGTGAACACGCAACCTACAGAATGGGAGAAAAATTTTACAATCTATCCATCTGACAAAGGGCTGATATCCAGAATCTACAAGGAACTTAAACAAATTTACAAGAAAAAAAAACAAATGACTCCATCAAAAAGTGGGCAAAGGACATGAACAGACACTTCCAAAAGAAGACATTTATGTGGACAACAAATATATGAAAAAAAGCTCATCATCACTGGCCATTAGAGAAATGCAAATCAAAACCACAATGAGATACCATTTCACATCAGTTAGAATGGTGATCCTTAAAAAGTCAGGAAACAACAGATGCTGGAGGGGATGTGGAGAAATAGGAACACTTTTACACTGTTGGTGGGAGTGTAAATTAGTTCAGCCATTGTGGAAGACAGTGTGGCAATTCCTCAAGGATCTACAACCAGAAATATCATTTGACCCAGCAATCCCATTACTGGGTATATGCCTAAAGGATTATAAATCATACTACTATAAAGACCCATGTATATGCATGTTTATTGCAGCACTATTCACAATAGCAAAGACTTGCAACCAACCCAAATGATCATCAATTATTGGCTAGATAAAGAAAATGTGGCACACATATACCATGGAGTACTATGCAGCCATAAAAAAGGATGAGTTCATGTCCTTTGCAGGTACATGGAGGAAGCTAGAAACCATCATTCTCAGCAAACTAACACAGGAACAGAAAACCAAACACCACATGTTCTCACTCATATGGGGGAACTGAACAATGAGAACACATGGACACAGGGAGTGGAACATCACACACCAGGGCCTCTCGGCTGGTGGGGGAACTAGGGGAGGGATAGCATTAGGAGAAGTACCTAATGTAGATGACAGATTGATGGGTGCAGCAAACCATCATGGCATGTGTATACCTATGCAGCAAACCTGCACATTCTACACATGTATCCCAGAACTTAAAAGTATAATTAAAAAAAAGAAATGGTAGGAGATGTCTTCACAATATATCATGCTTCCACACCCTTTCTGATAAAATTATACACTAACGCTAGTGATATATTAAAGGACAACACCAAAAAGCCAAGGCTCAGGTCAAAAAGGAGATGGATATTTTTACAGACCACACAGCAGAGTACATATACAACATGGGGAAAATGTCATAGGGTTGCTGGTCTATGGAACCAGTAGCAGAGAAGTGGCAGCAGGAACTTGGCCTCTGTGGAGAATAGTCTTACGTGTTTTTTATGTGAGAGAGGGGACTAAAACCAGGCTCACAGAATAAAACTAGGGACTGAGTATAGCACTCTGCTCACAGAAGCAAAAAAACCCAAATGGCAAAAAAAATCCCAAATGGCTACAATCGCTGCTTGAAGCTATGGCTCATAACAAGCAGGGTGCCTCATGAGAAAATGATCAAAGTTCCTCCTTTGCATCCAGGAACTAAACCAAGTCCCCCACAGCTTTCCTGAATGTATGGCAATATCTCTATATCACAATAGGTCATTAGAACACCTGATTTGGAACAGAGGCCCAGTGGGTGGAGTGCACGAGGAAGCACTGGATGCAGAACCACTGGACAATGAGAAATACGTTTCCATTGAATTTAACAGCAAGGGCACTATTGATGACCTTAACCTTAGTAGTTTCATGCAATTGCAGATGCAAGTACCAGAATAGAATGGGAGGGTAACTGAGGGTGAAAGGAGGAGTTAGGCATACTGAGTGTAGATATATTTCTCAAGAAATACAGACTACACTTCTCCTACAGAGAGTCAGGTACCGGGAACACTGAAAAAAAAAAAAAAAAAATACAAAACCAAAAAAACAGACTTTAAAACAACAACAAAAAGTTACTTTAAAAAAAAAAGGGGGGGGGGACTTTTATCATGATAAAAAGGTCAATATATCAGGAAGAAAGAACAATTATAAACATATACAGATATTAAAGAGGAATTAGATAATTCAACATTATTTGGAGACATCAATATCCTACTTACAATAACGAATAAAAAAGCTAGGAAGAAGATCAATAAAGAAACAGAAGACCTGAACAACACTATAAACCAAATAGATCTGAGAATCATCTATAGTAAACCGGTTAATAACAGCAGAATATGCATTCTTCTCAAATACACATGGAACATTTTCAAGGATGAAGTATATGCAAAGCCATAAATCTTTGAAATAATACAAATTATTTTCTCTGATAAAGTAAAATTAAAAAATCAGTAACAAAAGAAATTTGAAAAACTCAGAAATGAAAATTAACAGACTCCTAAATAATCAATAGGTCAAAGAAAAAATTGAAAGATAAATTAGAAATAATCTTGATACAAATGAAAATGAAGACAAAACATAACAAAACCTATGGCATGCAGGTAAGGCAGCACTTAGAGGGAAATAATATGCCATGCCTATGGCATATTATAAAATAAAGCTCTCAAGTAGCCTAATCTTTTATCTTCAGACAATGAAAAAGAAAGAGAAAATAGAAAAACTAAATATAAAGCAAGCAGAAGGAATAAAATAATAAAGACTTCAGCAGAGATAAGTGATGTGATAAATAAAAAACAGTGAAAATCAATGAAACCAAAACCAGTTTTTTAAGAAATCAACAGAATTGATCAAACTTTAGCTAGATTTACAAAAACAAGAGATAGAAGACTCAAATTACTAGAATCAGAAATAAAAGGGGAGAGAATACTGACCCTAAAGAAATAAAAGAAATATAAAGGAACACTACAAACAACTGTATGCCAACAAATTAGACATATTTAGATAAAACAAATTCTTTAGGAAGACACAAACTACTGAAACTGACTCAAGTAGAAACAGACAATCTGAATAGACCTGTAACGAAAAGGTCGAATTAGTAATCAAAAAACTACCTGTGGAAAACAACCCAAGCCCAAATGTCTTCACTGATGAATTCTACCAAACAGACATATTAGCAACAATTCTTCACAAACACTTTCAAAATCGGAACAGAAGGGAATACACCCCAGCTCATTCTATGAAGCCAGTAATACCCTGATATCTAAACCAAAGATATCACAAGAAAACTATATACCAGTATCTCTTATGAACACAAATGCAAAAATTCCCAATAAAATACTAGCAAACCAAATCTAGCAAAATATTGAAAACAATCACACACCATGACCAAGTGGGATTTATCCCAGGAATGCAAGTTTGGGTTAACATTTAAAAAAATCAATTCATGTAACAAACCATAGTAATGAAGTACAAAATAAAAAAACACATTTGTATTAACTGATGCAAGAAAAAACATTTGACAAAATCCAACATCCTTTCACAATAAAAACAATCTGCAAATATAAATGTAGAATGAGGGAATTTCTTCCATCTGATAATGGGCACCTACAAGAAACCCACAGCTAACATTATATATACTCAATGGTGAAAGACTAGATTATTTCCCCCTAATATTAAGACAAAGATAATGATGCCCACTCCCAACATACTTTTTTAACATGTATCTAAAGTCCTAGCCTCCTCAATAAAAAAAACAAAAATAAATAACAAATACACAGATTCTGTCTCTGTGTCCACATGCCATGAATATCTCATGAAGAATCTATAAAAATCTAAAAATCTAGTATTATTATGTGACTTTGACAAGGTGGCAGGATACAAAATCAACACAAAAATAATATTTATTTCTACATATTAGCAATAAATATGTGTAATTCAAAGTGTAAAATGTAATATTATTTATAATTATTCTAAAAAATCAAAATAACATTCTTAGTATACACTTCACAAAACATGTATATGCAGATAAAAGAAATCAAAGACTTAATTAAATGGATAGACATACCATGTTCATAAATTAGAAGACACAGTATAGTAAGGATGCAACTCTTCCCCAAATTAATCTATAGATTGAATGTAATTCCCATCAAAATCACATTAGGATATTTTGTTGATGTACATAAGAATATTCAAAAATTTATATAGAAAGGGACAGACATTTAAATAACAAAGACTATTCTTGTAAACTATCTTGAAAAGAACACTCTCCTTAGTATTGAGGTTTTCTATATCCTTATAGTAATCAACAGTGCAGTACTGGTAGAGGACGTATAAACCTATAAATCAATGGAAGAAATTACAGAACCTAGAAAAAAAGCACCCACACAAATATCCTCAACCGATTTTTGACAAAGATGCAAAAACAACTCAATGGAAGAAGGATATCCTTTTCAGGAAATAACATTGAAGCAATGTTCAATCCATACGTAAAAAATAAAAATAATAAAAATCAACCTTAAACCAAGCCTCAGCACACTTTACACAAAAATTAACTGAATATGCATCCCATAGTTAAATATAAAAAGTAAACCTGTGCTGGGAGAACTGGCTAGCCATATGCAGAAATTTGAACCTGGACCTTTTCCTTATGCCTTATTTAAAAATTAACTCAAGATGGATTAAAGACTTAAATGTAAAACTCAAAGTTATAAAAACCCTAGAAGAAAACCTAGGCAATACCATTCAGGACATAGGCACGGGCAAAGAGTTCATGACAAAAACACTGAAAGCAATTGCAGCAAAAGCAAAAATTGACAAATGGGATCTAATTAAACTGAAGAGCTTCAGCACAGTAAAAGAAACTATCATCACAGCAAACAGGCAATCACAGAGAATATCTTTGCACTCCATTCATCTGACAAAGGTCTAATATTCCAGAATCTACAAGGAACTTAAATTTACAAGTAAAAAACAAATAATCCCATTAAAAAGTGGGCAAAGGACACGAACAGACACTTCTCAAAAGAAGACATTCATGGGGCAAACAAACATATGAAAAAAAGCTCAACATTACTGATCATTGGAGAAATGCAAATCAAAACCATGATAAGATACCATCTCACACCAGTCAGAATAGCAATTATTAAAAGGTCAAGAAACAACAGATGCTGGTGAGGTTGCGGAGAAACAGGAACGCTTTTACACTGTTGGTGGGAATGTAAATTAGTTCAAACATTGTGGAAGATGTTGTGGCAATTCCTCAAAGATCTACAACCAGAAATGCCATTTCACCCAGCAATCCCATTATTGAGTATATACCCAAAGAAATATAAATCATTCTATTCCATGTCATTGAAGCAAAGACATGGAATCAACCCAAATGCCCATCAGTGATAGACTGGATAAAGAAAATGTGGTACATATACACCATGAAATACTATGCAGCCATAAAAAGGAACAAGATCATGTCCTTTACAGGGACATGGATGGAGCTGGAAGCCATTATCCTCAGCAAACTAATGCAGGAACAGAAATGTTCTCACTTATAAGTGGTAGCTGAACAATGAGAACACATCAACACAGGAAGGGGAACAACACACAATGGGGCCTGTTGGTGGTGTGAGGAGGAAGAGCATTAGGAAAAATAGCTAATACATGCTGGGCTTACTATCCATGTGATGGGCTGATAGGTACAGCAAACCACCATGGCACATGTTTATGTAACAAGCCTGCACATCCTGCACATTACCCAAGAATTTAAAATAAAAATAATTTTTTTTTAAAAAAAGGAAACCTACAAAACTTTTAGGAAAAAAAAACTTAGAATATCTTTGGGATCTAGGATGAGGCAAATAATTTTTCATCTTAACACAAAAAGCATGATTCACAAAAGCAAACCTGATAAACCAAATTTTAAAACAGGCTCTGCAAAGATCCTGTCAAGAAGATGAAAAGACAAAATACAGAGTGGTAGAAAATACTTACAAATAATATATATCCAACAAAGAACGAGTATATATCTATCTGTGTATGTGTATTAAATATCAAAAAACTCAACAGTAATATACCAAACAATCCAATCAAAAAATAGTCAAAAGATATGAACAGAAATTTTACCAAAGAGGATGTACAGATGGCAAATAAACTCATAATATATTTTATTAATATAAAATATATTAAATACGTCATTAGAAAGTATAGAAATGCAAATTAAGACCATAATGAAATATTACTTCACACCTATCAGAATGGCTAAAACAAAAGATAATTATAACACCAATTGCCGGTGGAGACATGGAGTAACTGGACTATCCTTATATTGCTGGTAGAAATACAAAATGGTACAGCCATTCTGAAATACAATTTGGCAGTTTCTTATTAAACTAAATATGCAACTATCACATGATCAATCAACTGCACTTTAGGTATTTACCCCACAGAAATAAATACTTAGGTCTATAGAAAAACAATCCACAAATGTCCTTAGAAGCTTTATATGCAACAGCCAAAAACTCAAAGCAACCTAGATATCTTTCAATGGGTAAGTCATTTAACAAACTGTGGTATATGCATACTTTGGAATGCAACTCAGCAATAAGAAAGAGTGTGTGATAGATGCACAAAACTTACAGCAATCTCCAAGGAATCTGGAAAAATGGAAAAAAGTCAATCCCCTAAGATTATGTACTATAGCACTGTATTTGTATAATACTTTTGAAATGACAATACAGAATTAGAGAAGATTGGTGGTTGCCAGAAATTCTGGATGGAGGTAGGAGGGAAAGCGGGTTCAATTATAAAAGGTCAACACGAGGTATCCTTCTTTTGATGGGACTGCTCTGTATCTTGTCTATGGTTGTAGATACCTGAGTCTACCCATGGGATAAAAATGGCAGAATTACACACACACACACACACACACACACACACACACACACACACAAAAGTACACATAAACCTGGAAAAATATGAATAAGACGGGTAGACTGTGACAAAATCACTATCTTAGTTTACAAGATATTATGATTTGGGGAAGCTAGCTAATGAATACATGGAATCTGTCTGTATTATTTCTTGCAACCATATGTTAATCTACATTTATCTCAAAACAAAAAGTTTAACCTGAAAAAACAGGCCTAAGGTTTAACTTGCCTTTTCAGAACCATTCTCAGTCTACTTTTCTAAGCTACTGGACCTTAAATTATTGAAAACTTAGTAATTGCTGAACATGCAATAACCTTTCCTTGTATTTAACTGAAAATGGTTTAAGAGTCAACAATTCGAGTATGACAGTGAAGCAGAACAGTTTCAATGCTCTAGCACTTCTGTTCTTGTGTATGACTTGCAGTCTTAATTTTCTGCGTAAAAATGGTTACATTATTTCCTTAGCTATGTTTGTTGGAGACAAAGAAGGAATGCTTGTTAAGTATGTCAAAACATAATCTTATCTTGCGAATTTTTGTTAATATATCATAGAAGATAGATTTTTCATTTGCCCAGAAAGCTTGTATAACACATTTGGAAATTTCTGCTCTGTAACGTCTTTAGAGCTGACAGACTGTTTTTTACTTCATGCTGAAAAGTGTCATCTTACGGTTTTGTGAACTGGCCAGAAATTCACAGGTTTTAAGGGTCTTGAGAAAATTTATATTGGACATTGCTCTTTGTCTAACAAAGATGTTAATTTATTCCTATTTTAAAAAATAGGCCTAGAAAATATAGGAAACAATTTTTCTTTTCTTTTCTTTTTCTTTTTTGTTTTCTAAGGCAGAGTCTCACTCTGTCATTCAGCCTGGAATACAGTGGCATGATCTGGGTCCACTGCAGCTTCCAGTTCAAGTGATTCTCTGGCCTCAGTCTCCTGAGTAGCTGGGATTATAGGCATGCACCACCACGCCTGGCTAATTTTTTTGTATTTTTAGAAGAGATGGTGTTTTTCCATGTTGACAATACAGAATTAGAGAAGACTGGTGGTTGCCAGGAATTCTGGATGGAGGTAGGAGGGAAAGCGGGTTCAATTATAAAAGGTCAACACAAGGTATCCTTCTTTTGATGGGACTGCTCTGTATCTTGTCAGCTGGTCTCGAACTCCTGGTCTCAAGCGATCCACCCGCCTCAGCCTCCCAAAGTTCTGGGCAATTTTTATTTTCTACATAGGAAACAATCTCTTAGAAAACAAAACTAAACAAAACAAAAGCAAAACAACTCAGAGAATTAAAACTGATAGGTCTCATTACAAAAAAAAAAAAATTGAAACTTCTGTTAGTATAAACATCTTAAGTGAGAGAAGGTAGAAATTACTTATAGCATGCATAAGGAAAGGCTAGTATCCAGAACAGCAAAATATCTAAAAATTAGTACGAAAAAGACAAACTATGCAAAAGGAAGATGACAATTGAATTGAAAAGACAATCTACTGAATAATAAAAATATGAAAAGATGTTCTAACTTACTAATAATTAAGGAAGTGTATATTAAAGCAATGAATCACCATTTTATACATTTAGTGTCTTGCCATATTCAAAACTGATAACAATTCTTGATTTTATTTTGTAATTTTCTAAAATTTTTAATGGTTTTTAATATATATAGAAAATTATAAGTTGATTTTACTTCTTACAATCCAGGTAATGGTGAATATCTTGCTCAACACAGTAAAAAACATGAGTCAAAAAGAAAACGCCACTTGTAGTTTATATAAAATTTTAAAATTTGGAATTATCCTTTACTTAGAATATAAGAGATTAATAAGCTAAAAACAAAATACAGAATAGAATGCATTTGACATAAAATTAATATCTACATAGCTATACATCTCTCTATAGCTATTCAGACACACACACATACGCACAGAGAGAGCTCACACAAATAAGATTTGAATAACCCACCAAAGACCAAAAAATGCATATTAAAACTGTAAAATACCATTAATTTATCATATTGGCAACACTTCAAAATACAGCATTAAAGGGGTTTTAGAAACTGAGGTTCTCATCTACTACAGCAGGGTTGCAAATTACTATACAAAAGAATCAATCAAAATAGCACTATGAATTCCCTGCAGATTTTCCTTTACAGAATTCATCTTTCTGAAAAACTAACAACTTATCTTACAAAATACAGCAATGTTAGTATGGTGAGGGGGTATGGTGTATGTGTGTGTATACACAGACCAACGGCAGATGGATGGATGGACACATATTTAAATGTTTCACACAGTACCATCTGAGGTAGGGAAAATGTGAAACAAACTAAATAGTAATTAACTGAAGAATGCTCAAATAAAATCTGAAACACCATGTAGCTATTAGAAAGATTAAAGGAGGTATGTATAATAAAATATAATCAATTGTATTGGTTTTAAGCATTAAAAGAGTAGGTCTTCAAAGTCAGTTTATGAATCAGGTCTTCATCCTGCTGGCATTCATATAACAGTGGTATACATAGCAGGATACCATAAAGCATAAGAATACTAACTCTAGGACCAGAATTCCTAAATTGAAATCTGAGTTCTCCCCTCCCCTCCTTAATAGCCGTGGTCTTGAGAAAGTCACTTAACCACTCTGTTTCCTTACATTTACAAGACCAAAAATAGCAGTGCCTACATCACAGTTTGTGGTGAAATACATTTAATATAAATAAATTAGAACAATGCTTACACTAAGCAAGCATTACATAAATATGGATTTTGCTGTTGTTGTAATAATTACATGTAAAAACACAGTACCACCTGGTGTATCATAAGTGCTCAGTAAATATTAGCTATCATTATCATTATTATAAACCAGTACTCATTTTAGGCACTTCTACATTTGTTAGCATATGTGAATATGTACTTACGAGTGATTCTGAAGTACATTTATTATAAGTTAGGTACATGAAGTAACAAGAGGGAGATAACTACTATGTAACAAAAATGAAACATGACTGATTAAAAGGTTTAAACAAATTATTTGCCTAACAAAGTTAATTATCTTACCAAAACATTATGTCTCTCTTTGGCTATATGGGAAAGTATTTTTTGATAAACCAAAATATTATCAAGAAACCACTAACCATTCTGCCAGTTGTTTGGCACCCTTGCTGTCAAAGTAATGGTGTATAAGTTATCTTATTGACACTGTAACAAATTACCACATACCTAATGTTCTAAACACCACAAATTTATGACCTTAAGGCTGTGGAGATCAGAAATCCAAAATGAGTCTTACTAAGCAAAAATCAAGCTGTACTCATTCTGAAAGCTTTAGGGGGAATCCAATTCTTTGCCATTTCCAGTTGTGGTGGCTGCCTGTATTATTTGGCATGTGGCTTCTTTGATCTTCAAAGAAAATCACTGCAACCTCTCCTTTTGTCAGCACATTTCCTTTTTCTGCCTTTGACCCTCTTGCCTTCCTCTTAGAAGGAACCCTGTGATTACATTGGACCCACCCAGATAATTCAGGATAATCTCATCGCAATCCATCTGCTAAATCCCTTTTTCCATGTAGGGCAACGCACTTACATGTTCTGGATATGACTAGATATGGACATGTTTAGGAGCCATTATTCTGTCTGCCACACATGGGTCCCACTAGTGAGATGGAACCTACAAGCAACTTGGGTTCAGGCTGTTCTCCTGCCTACTCCATATTGACAGAGCAGGAGCACCGTCATCTCAGACAAACACCGCCACTTTAAGTTCTAGTTCCCTTTCTAGCCTCGTGCATTTCACGGAAATCACCTCTCTTCTAAATACAAGCAGCCAGAAAGAGCAGACAGTAAAACACAGATAAGAGAGCTGCGGCACAGAGGGAGATGGGTTAAAGTTTCTTGGGTAACTGCCAAACCTCACCCTTATACAACGGGTCCCAGTAAAACAGTGGGCCTTGGCCAGGGGCAGTAGCTCATGCCTGTAATCCCAGCACTTTGGGAGGCCGAGGTAGGCAGATCATGAGGTCAGGAAATTGAGACCATCCTGGCTAACACAGTGATACCCATCTCCACCAAAAATACAAAAAATTAGCCGGGTGTGGTGGCATGTGCCTGTAGTCCCAGCTAGTCGGGAAGCTGAGGCAGGAGAATCGCTTGAACCCGGGAAGTGGAGGTTGCAGTGAGCTGAGATGGCGCCACTGCACTCCAGCCTGGGTGACAGAGTGAGACTCCGTCTCAAAAAAAAATAAAACAATGGGCCTTAATAAGCACATTCCTTTCCCTTTCCCTTCCGATGCACTAAGATAGAGAAGCTAAAAGCAGATTTGGGGGATATGCCTGCAGCTGCAAAAAGATGCATGGGAACAGACACACAACTCTCCCTCCCAGATAAGCACAACAAAGAGACACAGAAGCAGTCCAAGCCTCTGATAAACTCTCCTACCCTGAATCCTTAAAAACTCTTAGTCTGTAAGACAGTGTGCCTCTGACCTAACTCAGCCAGAAGGCATCTCTCAGGTTTGTTTTCTAAAATAAACCTGTCTTGACTGGAGAGCCACCTTTTCATGTTTCTTTCCTCTTTCTGTAATTCTTACAAATATCAACTGACCTCTGCCAATTGTAAGCCTCAAAAGGTCAACCCGCCAGAAAAGGAATTTACAGTGGTGTTTCACGCTCCTGTTTTGGGGGATGGCAGTGTACCAGGAATCATGATACTCAAATTTAAAATACTTAGAATTTAATATAGTACAAGCCATAATATCATAATAATTTGAAAACATTTATACATACCTGGCCCTAAAATTCATCTGTGTGTACATGTCAACATTCCCCTGAAGAAAAAAAGACTACGATCTGTTAACCATTCTGTGCCCTCATCACTAACCCTTTACAAAGTACTTACATAGGGAGGCAGTAATTCTTTTTTAATTAAATGAGACTAAAAATAAAGTCCCTTTAAGACAAACCTACTTAAACATATTTAAATGTTTAAAATAATTAAGGAAGGTTAAAACACAACTAACTTTACCTCTTACCATATATAGCATATTTTAGTTGAAGACGTTTAACAGTTTCTTCCACAGTAGGTTTATATTCGAGGAAACATGTGTAAATTCCACTCATACTCTCCTCAAAATTTTGGAATACAAGGCTTCCTGTGGATGTTATTTGTGCAGTGCGGTTTTCTACTAAAGGAATAAGATACAGTTATGAGTTGCTTAAATTACATGAGACAACTACCAAAACATTTGCTCGGCAAGGTAAAA
Source organism: Mandrillus leucophaeus (assembly GCF_000951045.1). NCBI lineage: Eukaryota > Metazoa > Chordata > Mammalia > Primates > Cercopithecidae > Mandrillus > Mandrillus leucophaeus. The sequence goes on along the minus strand of NW_012107341.1, from coordinate 1,235,525 downwards.
CCATCATAATTTACCAACACAGTCAATGAAAGGAGTAGGGGGCATAGCTAGGACATTGCATCTGGTGTCTGCTAACAGTGGATGCCAGGATAACCTTCTTACTGACAGATGTTCACTAACCAGAGTTCATCAATTACATTGTTGCCGAAGTAGAAAGAGACTAACAAGGATACATACAGAATATGCTCCTAATCTGCTCCTTGCAATGAACTGGGCACGATCAGAAATACAGTAGACATATATACAAATATATACACATAAATATATACACATACTTTAACATGATTATATTTATATTCAATGACAAATTAGGCCCTCAGTAAGCTTACAAACTATATATGAAACAAATAAATAATACACCCAGAACAAAGGCTATCAGAATATAATCACTAACAAGAGATTTCTTATCACTACATATGATAAAAGGCAAAATTTAGCTTATAAATTTGAGGTTTGCAGAAGAAGAAAAATATTGGATATGAGATCACCTGACTTGCCCAACATCACATAATCACACAGTTGCAGTGCTGGGGGTTAGAATGGGATGTAACCACCCTTTTCATTTCAACATACTTCATTATTTAAGTGTCATACAGGGAGAAAGCTCTATTGTGAAATGAAAAGTAAATCTGCCTTTGGAGGCATTGACACTTGGGTCTCAGACCTACCTTTCCCTCTCACAAACTGTAACCGTGAGTAACCTATTAATCTTTCTGAGATCCAGTTCCCTCATTTGTACAACGAAAAACCAAAATATATGATAGCCTATCTCACAGGATTTCTCTGTATAACAAATACAATGAATGCTAAAGTACTTGAAAAAGCTATAAATCTGTTATTCTGAAAGTTTATAACCACAGTTTTTAATTAGAAAAATTCTTAGATATTAAAATTTGCTTAGTCAATAATTTGATATTCCATTCATTAGAAGTGAAAGTACTACATCAGGAAATAGTTGTCTACCTTTTTTCTTTTTTCTATTTTAGGTAAACGATTTATTGCTTATAAATTTTAAGTTGAAATATTTCTCCAAGACAAATGATGAGTGTTCATAGGGATGAAATTTTCATTATTTATTTGTTCAATAAATATTTACTGAGTGTCTAGTACATACAAGCCCTGCTTCAGGTATTGAAAGAGAAATGAACAGATGGATATACCCACCATCAAGGAATTTACATAGAGCATTATGCCTTGAGAACTTCCATTTCTATATCCTGGATGATGCTGAAAAACGTGATATGAATTTAGAATACCTTTCTATTGTAATGCCTATTTCTTCATGATTATCTTTTGATGAAATATTACATATTTATCCTAACACACCAAGTCTTTTATAAACGAAGTCAACAGTTTGCAAGAGTTCACTATGTATTTCAGCAGAAACACCTTGTAGAGATATAATAAAGGGTTCTCATGAAGTTTAAAGAAATTATAGAATATTACATCATCAATGAGATTACATATTCCTTGGCAATCATTTGAAATGAATGTTTCCCACACTAAAGAAAGCAATTAATAGGTGTATCAAAATATATATCTAAATGCCTACTACAACACTAAACATTATGACAGCCAGAAAATGTAGTAGTATACAATCTATAATAAAATGCCCCCTGACTGCCTTCTTATTTTAAAAATGTTTAAGTAGATCTAAAAAATAAAGGGGCTCAGAGCCAAGATAGCCAACCAGACATGGCCAGCAAGAGCTTCTCCCACCAAGAGATAAGACCATCAAGAAGACCAGCACACTCTGAGCAGATGTTCAGAAGGAAGGCATTGAGAGTAGACAGAGGTAGGACACCGACCCTGGACTGAAGGAGCAAGAAGCTGGGGACCCTGCACAGAGTATCCAAGCATCAGGACTTATTCCTCGCCCTGAGTGACTCCTGGGGAAGGGGTAAGTTAAATAGACATGGAGTGGCCCACTGTCACTACGGACCTCTAGAATCCTAGCTACAGGAGAATCCATGGATATTTGGGCTGGCAAGGGAGGGTTGGTGGGGACAAGGCTCCCCTGCATGGAACCCAGAGTATTTGCCATGGGACCTGCTGCAGTGGAGCATGGCCAGGGACACCATCCCCCAAGGCTTGCCAAAATCAGAGCTGAACTGAACAAAATTGTGACACAAAAAGACATACAAAAGATCAACAAAACCAAAGGCTAGTTTTCTGAAAGAATAAATAAGACTGGTAGACTGCTCGCTGGACTAATACAGCAAAAAAAAAAGAGAGAGGATCCAAATAAACACCATCAGAAATGACAAAGGGGACATTACCACTGACCCCAGAGACATATAAAAAACCCTCAGAGACTATTACAAACACTTCCATGCCCATTAACTAGAAACCCTAGAGAAATGGATACATTGCTAGAAACATACACCCTCTCCCATGATTGAACCAGGAAGAAATTGAAAACCTGAACAGACCAGTAGTGAGTCCTGACACTGAAACTGTAATTAAAAACCCATCAACAACAAAAGCCCTGGACCAGACAGACTCACAGCCAAATTCCACCTGACATATAAAGAAGGTCTGGTACCAATTCTAGCTAAACTATTCCAAAAAATTGAGGAGGATCGGCTCTTTCCTAGCTCATTCTACAAAGCCAGTATCATTCTGATATAAAAATCTGGTGGACACAAAATGAAAAAAGAAAATTTTAGGATAATAACCCTGATGAACATAGATGCGAAAATCCTCAACAAAATACTAGCCTAGCAAATCCAGAAGCACATCAAAAAGCTAATTCATCACAATCAAATAGGGTTTATCCCTGGGATGCAAGGTTGGTTCAACATACACAAATCATAAATTTGATTCATCACAGAAACAAAACTAAAAACAAAAATCACGTGATCATCTCAACAGATGCAGAAAAGCCATTCAGTGAAATTCAACCTCTCTTTATGTTAAAAACCCTCAATAAACTGGGCATCAAAGGAGAACATAGTAATAGCCATGTGTGACAAACCCACAGTCAACATCATACTAAACAGGCAAAAGTTAGAGGCATTTCCCCTTGAGAACCAGAACAAGAAAAGAATGCACACCCTCACCACTCCTATTAACATAGTTCTGGAAGTTCAAACCAGGGCATCAGGCAAGAGAAATAAATAAAAAGTCATACAAATAGGAAGAGAGGACTTCAAATTATATGCCTTCACAGACTATTTGATTCTATACCTAGAAAACTCCATCATGGCCTGGCGTGGTGGCCCACACCCATAATCCCAGTATGTTGGGAGGTCGAGGCAGGCAGATCATTTGAGGCCAGGAGTTCAAGGCTAGCCTAGCCAACATAGTGAAATCCCATCTCTACTAAAAATACTAAAATTAACCAGGCATAGTGGTGCATGCCTGTAATCCCAGCTAATAAAGGTTGATTTTAATGATGTTAATGATTTCTCCAGGCTACTCCATATTGACAGAGCAGAAGCACCATCATCTTGAACAAACACTGCCACTTTAAGTTCCATCTCTCCTTCTAGCCTGATGCATTTCAAGGAAATCATCTCTCTTCTAATTACAAGCAGTCAGAAAGAGCAGACAGTAAAACATAGATAAGACAGGAAGCTGAGGCACGAGAATGGCTTGAAGCTGAGGCACGAGAATAGCTTGAACCTGAGAGGCAGAGGTTGCAGTGAACAGAGATCACACCACTGCACTCCAGCCTGGGTGACAGACTGAGACTCCATCTCAAAAAAACAAAGCAAACAAACAAACAAAAAAAATTGCTTCTGTTCAAAGGCTTCTGGATCTGAAAAACAACTCCAGCAAAGTTCCAAGATATAAAATCAATGTATAAAAATCAGTAGCAGTTCTATACATCAATAACATCCAAACTGAGAACCAAATCAAGAACACAATCCCATTCACAATGGCCACAAAAGAATAAAATACCTAGGAATACAGTTAAGGGAGGTGAAAGATCTCTACTATGAGAATTACAAAGTACTGCTTGAAGAAATCACAGATGACACAAACAAATGAAAAACATTCCATGCTCATGGGTAGAATCAATATTGTTAAAATAACCATACTACCCAAAACAGTTTACAGATTCAATGCTTTTCCCATCAAATTACCAATGAAATTTTTCATAGATTAGAAAAAACTTACCATAAAACTCATATGGAAACAAAAAAGAGCTGGAACAGCCAAAGTAATCCTAAGTAAAAAGAGCAAAGCCAGAAGCAACACACTACCTGACTTCAAACTATACTACAGGGCTATAATAACTAAAACAGCATAGTACTGGTATAAAAACAGATACATAGACTAATGGAACAGAATACAGACCCCACAAATAAAGTCACACACCTATAACCATCTGATCTTCGACAAAAATGACAAAAACAAGCAATGGAGAAGTGAGTCTCTATTCAATAAATGGTGCTGGAATAACTGCCGAGCCACATGCATAAGATTGAAACTGGTGCCCTTTCTTCCACCATACATTAAAAATCAATGCAAGATGAATTAAAGACTTAAATGTAAGGGACTCCCGGAGAAAGGGCAAAGCAAGATGGCTAAATAGAAGGCTCTATTGAACATCCTTCCTGCAAGGACACCAAGTTAACAACTATACACAGAAAAAATACCTTCTCTTAATAACAAAAATCAGATGAGCACTCATAGTGCCTGGTTTTAACTTCATATTGTAGTGGGATTGATAAGAAATCAGAGAGACTGATGGGGTTCAGAAGGATATATATTATTTAGGTGCACCAGCCCAGTCGGATTAACATCGAAAGGACTGAGCCCCAAACAAAGAGTCATTACCTTTTAAGCATTTTGTGGGGTCAGGGAAGATCTGTGCAGCTGGAAGCATGTTACAGAAGTGAGAAACAAAGACAGTTATTCAATTAATTGAGACATGCATTACATCATTTTTTACTTTTCAAGAAATAACATGTTTTGCCACTTGAGTCTATCTGTCTAGTGACCTTGCAGCTAGAGAAACAAGGGTCTTCACAATGCCTGGAAAAGGAGGAGAGATAAGGCTCACTAGCCACAGATAAACAGGCAGTTAATTTTTGAAGGACTCCAGCTCTTTCTTTTTCTCAGGGGGAATTGGATTTTCTTACATACAACTGAATTTCTGCTTACACATTTTTTAATTTCTTTTAATGTCTTTTAATTTCTGTTCCATTCCCCCATTTGGTGCTTTTTATCACAAAGGCATTAATACAAAGCACCACTATTTGCCATCTTTTCACGGAGCTGAGCTTTTTCTTCTACTGGCAGCAGCTGGTATTTGGTTAGTGCCATCAATTGCACAGTAGTGTGTCGGGTTACTACTGCCTCTATAGTTGACTGAACACTCCTAATAAACAGAGGTAAAAGGCAAGGGAGGATGAGGCAGATGCCAAGAATAAGCAAGAACCTACCAGTGAGGGCTTTGAATCTTTTAAAGCTTGAGAACCATTTTTTAAACAAGGAATCTGGGGACCACCTGGACTAAGTCTGAACTGGAACATGGGCCAACTCACACATTCTAGCTGTGATTTCCATGATAGCTTGGCCATTATCATCAATTTCTAGGCAACAGTTGGTTAAATTAAATTTTTCACATACTCTTCCTTCTGAGGCTAAGAGGTAATCTAAAGCTAAACTATTTTGATATATAGCATTTTTTATTTGTATTGCTTGCATTGCCAATAAATCTAGTGCCCTTGATGTTTCATTGGTTATAATTTCAAGAACTTCCTGCAACCTTATGATGCAGTTGAACATATTGATTGGGGTGCGGTACCCCCATGACCCATCTTGCACCCATATAGCTGGCCTATAATATTTAATGATTTTTTCAGGAGGCCATTCATTATCTTTCCAGTCTCTTATGTCTACATCTCTTTGACGTTTGTGTCTATTTTTGTAATTATGCTTCTATTTTTTTATTTTTATCATAAACTGGATATCTTAATAGTTCCTCTTGCTTTAGAGGAATTAGAAAGAAAGATGGCTTGATTGTTTTTAACACACATGCCCTCATCCATTTAGCCAGCAGTTGCCAATATGCCCATGTTCTCCAGATCTCATACAGGTCAGAGGGTGCCTTCCAAGCATTTGGAGCCTCTAGTTGATCTCATGAGTGGCTTAGAGAATCAAGAGAAAGTGGATCTGGTAAGTAGGAGGTGTTCTGGGCATTTCTCCGTAGAGTTTTGTTTTTAGTCTTATTTATCATACTGTTGCCTTAGGCAGGTTGTTTTTCCTACTGCTTCTGTGAAAGCCTTTTCTTATCAGGTGATACAGTACTTTTCAATTATGGAGGTTTTTAACAACCAAACACTGGCTGAGGCTGTTGGTTCACTGGCCGGGTTAGGGGAAGTGAAGTTATCTTGTGGCATTAATTTTTTTGCCTCCCATGGCCACTGGTCTCCAATTTTTGTTTCTCCATATATATGTGGAGAAACACACATATGAGGAAATTCTTAAGCTGCCAGCTATGTTTTCAGCTAGTTGAGCAAATAACTTTTTGGTTGATGGGAGAAGCTCAGGCACTGACTGACTAAAATGCTTATAGAATGACTTATGGACCTGGAATTGCAGGGTTGGATGCATTTGAGCCCTTCTAGTCTTTTTGACAATTAGTAGTAGAACTCCAAGACCTGTTCCTTATCTTTTAACTTGTAACAGTGCTGTCTGTCCTGTAGACCAAAAAGGTAGCTCTGGCTTTAAAACAGTAAAATTTAAAGAATTGCATGTCTTTGTCTTACAATTTCGTTTGGTTGACATACTACTTAGTAGAGCAGTCCTTCCTGAATATAAGTGTTGGAGCTGTGTTAGCATATTCCACTGAATGTTACAGTCTGGGCATCCGATTTGTGGTTTTCCATACAGATGTTTAAGGTAGCTGCTGCTAAGCCTCTCTTGTGTTAAACCATTGCAGACTGCTTCTGGTTGTTTTAGGATTATGAACATACGCAGCATGGCAGGCATTAAAGTACAAGGAAATAGGCCTTTTATAGGAGAGAGGGTCTTCTTTGGTTTGAGCTAAAAGCTCTCTTTTTTTTTCTCTGATTTAATAAGTATTTTAAACCAGAATTTATAGGGTAAGAGCTTCATAACATACATATAGCTGATTATTTCCTGGGTCACAGACTGAATAGGTGGTCTGATTGTATGTACAGGTTCCTAACTTGGTTCCTGTACATTTATAGTAGGCATGGTACAGTAGAGTTGTAACTATCGTACTCCTTACCCAGGTAGTATCTACCCAGTGTGGGCATTCTTCTAGAGATTTCTTCCATTTTAGTGTAGGCAGAAATGGTAAAAACATCAGTGTAGGTAATAGAAATATGTTTACACTACACATGGACATGGCAAACATTCCTCTGGGCATAGACATTTGCAGCATTTGCATTAATAACATAACAACAGAACAATCAGTATTGACAGAACTATAACTAGGCTTCTAAATTATATTTACATTTACTTATCCAGAAATGGTACTCTTAGCTCCAGCTGTGCATAAACTAGTCAGCTTTCGGGATGTGACTAGAGCAGAGCTTGCAGAATCCTCAAGCTTCAGCCATGCATAGACTGACCAGCCTCCAGTGTGGTCAAAGCAGGGCAGTTGTCCTTACCAGTGGCTGGGTTTCACCGTAGGACTATTCAGGTGGGGCGATCTGGGTCTTGTTGGCTAATCTACTGGTCATTGTTGGGAGTCACTACTGCCGCTGGTTTTAGCCATCTATGATGAATCCAAGGTGTGACACCTGCAACTTTAACAGCAGTGGGAGTAGACATGGTCACAATATGGGGCCTATCTTATATGCGTCCTAGAGTGGTTAGATTCTATTTTTCAACCTAAACGAAGTCCTTAGGTTTGAAAGGGTGTACCGGGTCTGTTAGACTTATAGGTATTTTTTTCATACCTAACCATGCATCTTTTGCATGGCCATACTTAAAGCCTGCATTTGCCTTTATGTTTGCCTTTCTCTTTTTTGTTTTAGCCTTTAGTGTTCTTGCTTTTTGGTGCCCCTTGCAGTGCATCACTGCCACCTCTTTTGGGGCCCATACAGCATTTAAAAGCTGTATAATTTCTTCCTTGTACTTTATTTTTTTACTTCCAGCAGTTAAAATCTTTTTTTTTCTTTGTAAATGGCCTCATGAACATGCAAAGTAGCAGAAGCATATTTGGAATCTGTGTAAAGATTTGTCCTTTGGTCTTTTGCTAGCCAGAGAGTTCTTGTCAGAGCTATTAGCTCTGCTTTCTAAGCAGAAGTTTCTGTAGGCAAAGACTGCACTACTAAGTCCAAAGTCACCACTGTATACCTAGCTCGGCGGACTCCCTTTAATATGAAACTGCTTCTATCAGTAAAATATTCAATGTCTGGGTCCCCGAGGGGCCGATCTGTCAAATCTCTTTGGCTTGAGAACACTTCATCTACCATGTCCACGCAGCAATGAAGGGGGCCTCCTGGCACTGACTCGATGAGGAGCAAGGTAGCTGGGTTTAGGGTATTCACAGTCTCTAAAGTCAGTTTATTAGCTTCCTGCACCAGTGGAGCAGTGGCAGCTAGTGTTTTAAGATAAGGAAGCCATCCAAGTGCCACAGAATCTAACTGCCTGGATAAGTATGCCGCTGGGCAATGCCATGATCTTATGGCTTGAGTTAGAGTTAGAACCGGTGTGGTCAGAGCAGGGCAGTTGTCCTTCTAAGGACTTCTAACTTAGTAGTTGTCCTTCTAAGTTCTAACTTAGAGTTAGAAGCTTTACAGCCTCCCTTTCACTTGTGGACATACAAGAAAAGCTTAGTTAGTTAGATCTGGTAGTCCTAAAGCTGGAGCCTGAGTCAAGGTTTCTTTGATTTTTTTTTTAAAGCCTTCTCCTGGTTCACCTCTTAGAGGAGGGGCTCCTTTTTTTTCTCCTCTTTGTGGCTTTGTATAATGGCTTAGCCATGAACAAGAAATTTGGCATCTAGAGGCGGCAGAACCTTGCTGCCCTTAGGAACTCACTTATTTGACGCCAGGTGGTTGGAGCAGGAAGTGCACAAATAGCCTGCGTTTGTTCACTACTAAGCCATCTTTCTTCGTGGCTCATATAAAAGCCCAACTACTGGACACTTTTAGAGTAGATCTGAGCTTTCTCCTGACACTTTATATCCTGTCTTTCACAGCAGGTGCAGGGGGTCTTGGGTTTTTCTGGGTGCAGTAGCCCTTGGCCAGTGTTTTTTTGTTTGTTTGTTAGTTTGTTTGTTTGTTTTCATACTATGGCCCTGACCATTTTCCTTATTCTTTTGACATTTATCCTTCTAGTGTCCTTTTCTTTCGCACCATGCACATTAATCTCCCTCTAGCCTCGGCCGATTTTCAAACTCCTGTCCAGATTGGCTTTTTTCCATGACTGCGTTCACGCCCACATCCATGCCTCCTTGCAAAGCCAGCTTCTCTTTCCTTAAGGGCTGCTGCTAGTAAATTAGCCTTTTTAAAGCCTCCGATCAGCCTTCTGATCTCGGTTGATTTACACCTTAGTAGACACTTTAATAAGCTGAGTAGCATTCACACCTATGGAGCTTCTAACTTCCACAGTTTATGCCTGATATCTCCTTGGTCCTGCCTTACAATCGCCGTATTCACCATGTGTTGATTTTCAGCAGCCTCAGAGTTAAACGGAGTACACAACCAAAATGCCTCTCAAAGTCTTTTATAAAACTGGCTGGTGCTTTTATCTGCACCCTGGAGCACCTCTGAGATTTTTATATGAGATGCCTTTTCTTTTACCACACTTTACCCTTTGCAGAAGTGCTTCTCGGCACCTTTGTAGGTGCTGAAGCTGGACTGCATCATCTGGCTCTTAGTGGGGGTCCTCTTGTCCTCTTAAGAGGCATAAGCACAATTTGGGCATGGCCAGACCTGAGATGGCCTGACTTTTTGAGCCCTTCACTTTAATTTCCCTGAGCTCTGATTTCTCCTTCTCACGTGAAATCCAGAGCCTGTATTCCTTTTATCTTAACTCCTTAGGGGCAGTTAGCCTTGGTGAAGTCAGGTAGATTGGAATGTAGGGAGGAGGGGTCTCTATTCCCTACTGTGGTTCTCGCAAAACTGGTTTTTCTGCCTTTCCAGAGACTTTATTTTTTTGTCTCAGCTTCAGGGGCAGCTGATTTTTACTTTCACTATTGGCTTGGTGGTGCTACAAGCCTCTGTGACTTTCCTTTTAACTCTGTAGCTGCCAGTGCAGCTGATTTCTCTTGGCGTGACCTGCAAGCATTTTACAATAAACTGCTAGGCAGGGCTGCATTCAGTCATGAGTCAATACAAAGTCTAGGTCTGAATGCCCTGGATGTCCTCCAATCCTAGTCACCACCTTAAAACACAGGACCAATTTCTCTATAGTGCCTCTGGCCAGTCATCCGACACTAAAAGAGGGCTATACTAATTCACAGTACGTCCTTAACTTTTGAACATCCAGTTTTTTTGCATAATCACCTCTAAATCCTTTTTTTAAAATTCTTTATCATGCACTCCAAAGGGGTTGGTTTTGACGCTTTCCCTCCCATTTCCTCCCTTGCAAAGCACTTTCACTCTCACTTTCACTCTCAGGTCCACCAGACCGGGTCCTATTACAGGAGTTTCGGACACTGCTTATCCAGGAACATGCCTTCCCATCACAGCCTACTGCGGTTACGAAGCTAGTCCTATCAGCTTTATGCAATGTCCTCGGTCTGATTTCCCCCACACTCGCCTTGGAGCACACAGCCCACGCTAAGGGATCTGTGCCTCCCCATGTCACTCCCCACGTTGGCCTCTCCCGAGATCATCTCTTTCACGCCATTTCACACACCTCCCTTGCCCCAGGACTCCTAATCAGACAAAACGAGCCTCTCTCATGTCACGGGTGAGCCTAGTTAGGCTCCCACATTCACACACGTACACACACCACTCCTACCCCAGGACTCATCATTGAACGAAATGAGTCTCTCTCATATCCCAGGTAGGTTCACACACACCCACAACTCCCAGTTCCTGTCTCCAGATCCAGTGAACCACTTTCACTTTGTTAGTGGGGACACGAGGTTCATCCAAATTGGCAGGCCACTCCTGCCACCACCAGCCACTCTGGGTTGGATTAGTGGTTGTTACCCGGGAGGTGATCAAACTCCCCTTCATCCCTATGGGACAAGCTTTCCTGCCTTGGGCCCTTACCCCTTACTGCAGTTCCTGAAGTGCTGGTATTGTCCCGCAGCCCCATACCCGGTTCCGTTGCACTGCCAGGCATGGCGCTGGGATACGGGGAGAGCCAGTTTCCATCCGGGTGAAGCTCTCCCGTGGCGTGCCTTGGATGCCAGGTCTCCCCCGGCCCTGGGCCTCTAGTCCCAAAGGCAAAGGAAACAGTAAATCTGTCATCTCCAATCCCAGACGACCCCCCAGAAATGTAGTGGGATTGATAAGGAATCAGAGAGACTGATAGGGTTCAGGAGGATATTTATTATGCAGGTGCACCAGCCCAGTTGGATTAACATCCAGAGGACTGAGCCCTGATCAAAGAGTCAAGTTACCTTTTAAGAATTGTGTGGGGTGGGGGAGATCTGTGTAGGGGGAAGCATATCACAGAAGCGAGAAAAGACAGTTATTCAATTAATTGAGACATGCATTACATCATTTTTACTTTTCAAGGAAAAACATGTTTTATGACTTGAGTTTATCTGTCTAGTGACCTTGAAGCTGCACAGCTAGAAAAACAGCATCTTCACAATGCCTGGGAAAGGGGGAGAGATAAGGCTCACTAGCCACAGAAAAACAGGCAGTTAATTCTAAAGGACTCCAGCTCTTTCTTTTCCTCAGGGGGAACAGGGTTTTCTTACATACAACTAAGTTTCTGAATATATAGTTTTTAATTTCTTTTAATTCCTGTTCTAATATCACTAAAAGAGGCACTGAAAAGACTTTTTAAAAATCCAAAAATCACCAATGCCACCCCTCCCCCACTACCACCCCCATACCCCACAGTGGTAGCCTGGTGCAATTAGTGTCTGTGAGTACTAGGGGAGGGAGAGCACAGCAATTGTGAGGTATTGAGCTCAGAGCTGTCCTGTTAGAGCAGAAAGGAAAAGCAGACCAAATTCAGCTGACACCTGCCCATGGAGTGAGCATTTAAACCAGCCCAAACCAGAAGAGAATCATCAATCCCAGCAATATGAACTTGAGTGCCTACAAACCTTGCCATCAAGGTCTACAGCACTCTGTTTACTCTCCAAGTAAACTTGAAAGGCAATCTAGGTCATAGGGCTGCAAAACCTAGGTGAGTCCTGGTGCTGAAGTAGGCTCAAAGACAGTGAACTGAGGGAGCACACAACATCTTGAGACACCAGCTGGGGAAGCCAAGGGAGGGCTAGCATCACCCCTCCTCTAACCATAGGCTCCACAGCTTGCAGCCCCAAAAGGCACCCCTTCTTTCCACCTGACGAGAGGAGAGGAAAGAGTGGGGAGGATGCTGTCTTGCATCTAAGCTACCAGCCCAGGCAGAGTAGGATAGAGCACTGGTCAGAGTTGTTATGTCCCCATTCCAGGCCCTAATTCCAAGAAGACATTTCTAGACACACCCTGGGCCAGAAGGGAATCTGTTGCCTTAAAGAAAAAGACCCAGTCCTGGCAGCATTCATCATCTGCTAACTGAAGAGCCCTTGGGCCCTGAATAACCAGCAGCGATACCCAGGTACAACTTCAAGGGCCTTGGGTAGGCCTCTGAGACTTGCTCACTTCAGGTGAGACTCAGCATATGACCAGCTGTGGTGGCTATGGGGAAAAACTCCTTCTGCTTGAGAAATGCAGAAGGAAAACTAAAGGGTACTTTGTCTTACACCTTAAGTACCAGCATGGACACAGAGCGGGAGAGCAACAAGTGGACTCTCAGGGTCCCCAGTGAACAGGATTTGATGTTTGGATGGCATTTCTGAACCTGCCCTGGGGCCAGAGGAGAGTCCACTGCCCTGAAGCATAAGTCCCAGGCCAGGAAGCATGGGCCTTAAGGGAACATTGGTGGTAGCTGGCAATAATTCTACTGGCCTGTGGTGGTGGTGGCTATCAGGTGAGGCTCCTCTCCCTTTGGAAAGAGTGGTGGGGTAGAATGGGAAGGAGTGTGTCTTTTGCTTTGATTGCCAGCTCAGCTGCAATATAATACACAACCAGGCAGACTTCTCAGGTTTTCTACTCTAGTCCCTGAATCCCAGACAGCACTTCTGAACCCACCCAGGGATTGAGGGACCTTGCAGCACTGAAGGGAAGGACAAACGCCTGGCTGGCTTTACTTCCTGCTGATCGGAGAGCCCCAGGGCCTTGAGCAAACATAGGCAGGAGCCACGGAGTGGTTATAGCAGGCCTGGCTTCAGGTCTGACCCAGTGTAGTCACTGGGAAAGTCTTTATTTCTATCACAGTGGTGGTAGCCACAGGGGTGCTATTGTCACTCCACCTCCAACTTTAGGTGGCTCAAAACAGAGACAGAGACTCTGTATGTTTTGGGAAAAAGTAAGGGAAGAAAACAAGAATCTCTGCCTGGTAATCCAGAGAATTTTCCTGGATCTTGTCCAAGACCATCAAGGTAATACCTCTATGAATCTGCAAGAACCAAAGCATTACTGGGCTTGAGGTGCTTCCTAAAACAGATACAATTTAGATCACAACACCCAAGTCCTTTCAAATATCTGAAAAGCCTTTCCAAGAAGAATGGCGCCTCCTAAAACAGATACAACTTAGATCACAACACCCAAGTCCTTTCAAATACTGAAAAGCCTTTCCAAGAAGAATGGCTACAAATAAGTGCAGACAGTGAAGACTACAGTGAATACTTAGCTCTTCAATGGCCAGACACCAAAGAACATCTACTAGTATCAACACCATTCAGGAAAACATGACCTCAACAAATAAACTAAATACCAAGGACCAATTCTGGAAAAACAGAGATATGTGACCTTTCAGAAAGGCAATTTAAAATAGCTATGTTGAAGAAACTCAAAGAAATTCAAGATAGCACAGAGAAGGAATTCAGAATTAGATATATTTAACAAAGAAACTGAAATTAAAAGAACCAAGCAGAAACCCCGGAGCTGAAAAATGCAATGGCATGCTGAAGAATGCATCGGAGTCCTTTAACAGCAGAATGAATCAAGCAGAAGAAAGAATTAGTGAGCTTAAAAACACACTACTTAAAAATACACAAAGGAGACAAAAGAAAAAGGAGTAAAAAACAATGAAGCATTCCTACAAGATCTAGAAAACAGTCTCAAAACAACAAATCTAACAGTTATTGACCTTAATGAGGAGATAGAGAAAAAGATAAGGGTAGGAAGTTTATTCAAAAGGATAACAGAGAATCTTCCAAATCTAGACAAAGTCATAATATCCAAGTACAAGACGGTTATGGAACACCAAGCAGATTTAACCTAATGTAGACTACCTCAAGGCATTTAATAATCAAACTCCCTAAGGTAAAGGTTAATGAATGGATCCAAAAAGAAGAAAGACAAAACAAATAACATACAATGGAGTTCCAACACATCTGGCAGCAGACTTTTCAGTGGAAACCTTACAGGCCAGGAGAGAGTGGCATGACATATTTAAAGTGCTGAAGGAAAAATAAAATTTATCGTGGAATAGTATATCTGGCAAAAATATCCTTCAAACATGAAGGAGAAATAAAGACTTTCCCAGACACACAAAAACTGAGGGATTTCACCAATACCTGAACTTTCATACAAAATACGCTAAAGGGAGTACTTCAGTTAGAAAGAAAAGAACATTAATGAGTAATAAATAATCACCAGAAGGTACAAAATACATAATTATTACGGTAATAATACATAGAAAAACACAGAATATTGTAACACTGTAACTGTGATGTGTAAACTAGTCTTTGATGAACCAATCAAAAACAATAACTACAGCAATGTTTCAAGACACGGTCAATACAATAAGATATAAATAGAAAAAACAAAAGTTGAAAAGCAGGGAGATTAAGGCATAGAGTTTTTATTAGTTTGCTTTTTGTTTAAGCAAACAATGTTAAGTTTTTATCATGTAAAAATATTGGATTACAAGATAGCAATTGCAAGCCTCATGGTAACCTAAAACCAAAAAGCATACAATGGATACACAAAAAATAAAAAGCAAGAAACTAAATCATATCCCCAGAGAAAATCACCTTCACTACAGGAAGACAGAAAGGAAAGAAGGAAGAGGAAACCAGAAAATAAATAATAAAATGGCAGGAGTAAGTCCTTACTTATAAATAATAACATTACGTGTAAATTGACTAAATTCTCTAATTAAAAAAAATAGACTGAGTAGATGAAAAAACAAGACCCTCTGATCTACTGCCTAAAAGAAACACACTTCACCTATAAAGATGCACATAGGCTGAAAATAAAGGGGTATAAAAAGATACTTCATGCCAATGGAGAACAAAGAAGAGCGGCAATCGCTACACTTATATCAGACAAAATAGGTTTCAAGACAAAAACTATCAGAGAAAAAAATGGTCACTATATAATAATAAAGGGGTCAATTCAGAAAGAGAATATGACAATTGTAAATATGTATATACCCAACATGGGAGCACTCAGATATATAAAGAAAATATTATTAGAGCTAAAGAGAGAGAGAGCCTCAATACAATAACAGCGGGAGACTTCAATACCCCACTTTCAGCATTAGACAGAGCTTCCAGACAGCAAGATCAACAAGGAAACATCAGACTCAATCTGTACTACAGAACAAATGCATCCAGTAGACATTTATAGATCATTTCATCCAAGAGCTGCAGAATACACATTCTTTTCCTCAGTATAGAGATTCATTCTCAAGGATAGATCATATGTTAGGTAACAAAACAACTCTTAAAACATTTTTAAAAAACTGAAATAATATTAAGCATCTTCTCTGACCACAATGGAATAAAACTAGAAATAAATAATAAGAGGAATTTTAGAAACTATACAAATACATAGAAATTAAACAATATGCTCCTGAACGATCAGTGGATCATTAAAGAAATTAAGAATGAAATTGAAAATTTTCATGAAATAAATGTTAATGGAAACACAACACACCAAAACCTATGGGATACAGCAAAAGCAGTACTAAGATAGAAATTTATAGCTATAAGTGCCTACATTGAACAAAGGGGAAAAATTTCAAAGAATCTAACATTGCATCTTGCAGAACTAGAAAAGCAAGAGCAAACCAAACCCAAAATTAGTAGAAGAAATAATAAAGATCAGAGGAGAAATGAATGAATTTGAAATGATAAAAAATACAAAAGATCAATAAAACAAAAAGTTGGTATTTTGAAGAGTTAAACAAAATTGAAAAACCTTTAGCCAGACTAAGAAAGAGAGAAGATCCAAATAAAGTCATAAATGAAAAAGGAGACATTATGACTGATACTGCAGAAATTCAAAGGATCGCTAGTGTTTACTATGAGCAACTGTATGCCAATAAATTGGAAAATCTAGAAGAAATGGACAAATTCCTAGATACATACAACCTACCAAGATTGAATCAGGAAGAAATCCAAAAGCTGAACAGACCAGTAACAAGTAACAAGATTGAAGCCTTAAAACTCTCCCAGTAAAGAAAAGCCCAGGACTCAATGGCTTCACTGCTGAATTATACCAAACAACATTTGAAGAAGAAATAATACCAATCCTACTCCCAACAATTCTGAGAAATAGAAGAAGAGGGAATATTTCCAAACTCATAAGGCCAGTATTACCCTTATACTAAAACCAGACAGAAACACATCATAAAAAGAAAACTACAAGTCAGTATCTCTGAGGAATGTTGATGCAAAAATCCTCAACAAAACACTAGCAAACTGAATTCAACAAAAGGTTAGAAAGATCATTTATCATCACCAAGTAGGACTTATTCCTGGGATGCAAGGATGGTTCCAATATACCAAATCAATCAGCGTGATATATCAACAGCATGAAGAATAAAAACATGAATGATCATGTTTTGATTAAACTTCAAAATTGATGCTGAAAAAGCATTTGATAAAATTCAACATCCCTTAATGATAAGAACCCCAAAAAAACTGAGTATAGAAGGAACATACCTCAAAATGATAAAAGCCTTATACAACAGATCACAGCCACTATCATACTGAATGGAGAAAAACTGAAAGCCTTTCCTCTAAGATCTGGAACACAAGGATGCCCACTCACCACCATTACTCAACATAGTGCTGGAAGTCCTGGCTAGAGCAATCAGACAAGATAGATACAAAGACATCCAAATTGGAAAGAAAGAAGTCAAGTTATCTTTGTTTGCTGATGATGTGATCTTACATTTGGAAAAACCTAAAGACTTCATGAAAAAACTATAACCAATAAACAAGTAAAATTTCAGGATCAGCATACAAAAATCAGTAGTATTTCTATATACCAACAGTGAACGATGTGAAAAAGAAATAAAAAAGTAATCCCATTTACAACAGTCACACATAAAATTAAACATCTAGGAACTAACTTAACCAAAAAAGTGAAAGATATCTATAATGACAACTATAAAACACCTGATGAAGGAAACTGAAGAGGACACCAAAAAATGAAAAAAAAAAAAAAAATCTGTGTTCATGAATTGAAAGAATCAATATTTTTATAATGTCCAAACTATCCAAAGCAATCTGGAGATTCAATGCAATCCCTATCAAAATACCAATGACATTCTTCACAGAAATAGAAAAAAACAACCGTAAAAATTATATGGAACCACAAAAGACCCAGGAATAACCAAAGCTATCCTGAGCAAAAGGAACAAAGGTGGAGGAATCGCATTATCTGACTTCGAATTATACTACAGAGCTATACTAACCAAAACAACATGGTACTGGCATAAAAACAGACACATAGACCAATGAAATAAAATGGAGAACCCAAAAACAAATCCACACACCTACAGTGAATTCATTTTTGACAAAGGTGCCAAGAACATACACTAGAGAAAAGACAGTCTCTTCAATAAGTGGTTCTGGGAAAACTGGATATCCATATGCAGAAGAATGAAACCAGATCCCTATCTCTTGCCATATACAAAGATCAAATCAAAATAGATTAAAGAGTTAAATCTAATACCTCAAACTCTGAAACTATTATAAACATTGGGGAAAATCTCCAGGACACTGGTCTGGGAAAAGACTTCTTGAGCAATACCCCACAAGCACAGGCAACCAAAGAAAATATAGACAAATGGGATTGCATCAAGTTAACAAGGTTTTGCATAGCAAAGGATACAATCAATGAAATGGAGAGACAATCCACAAAATGGGAGAAAATATATGCAAACTACCCCCTTTGACAAGGGATTAATAACCAGAATATATAAGCAGTTCAAACAACTATAGGTAAAAGATGTTAATAGACATTTCTCAAAAGAAGACATTCAAATGGAAACAGGCCTATGAAATGGTGCTCAACATCACTAATCATCAGAGAAATGCAAATCAAAACTACAACAGGTATCATCTCACCAGTTAAAATGGTTTATATCCACAACACAGGCAATAACAAATGCTGGTGAAGATGTGGACAAAGGGGAACCCTTGTACACTGTTGGTGGAAAGGTAAATTAGTACAACCATTATGGTGAACAGTTTGGAGGTTTCTCAAAAAACTAAAAACAGAGCTAACATATGATCCAGCAATCCTACTTCTTGGTATATACCTACAAGAAAGGAAATTAGTATATTGAAGAGATATCTGCATTCTTCTTTGTTGCAGCACTGCCTACAATAGCTAAGATTTAGAAGCAAACTATGTGTCCATCAGCAGATGAATGGATAAAGAAAATGTGGTACATATACACAATGGAGTATTGTTCAGCCATAAAAAAGAATGAGATCCAGACATTTGCAGCAACATGGATGGAACTGGAGATCATTATGTTAAGTGAAATAAGCAGTCATAGGAAGATAAACATTGCATGTCCTCACTTGTCTGTAGGATCTAAAATTCAAATCAACTGAACTCGTGGACATAGAAAGTCGAAGGATGGTCACCAAAGGCTGAGAAGTGTAGTGGGGAGTTTTGTGGGGAGGTAGGGATGATTAATCGGTACCAAAAAAAATAGAAAAAATGAATAAGACCTACTATTTGATAGTACAACAGGATGACTATAGTCAATAATAACTTAATTGTATATATTAAAATAAAGAATGTAATTGAAATATTCATAACCTAAGGAATAAGTGCTTTAGGGGATGGATACTCCATTCTCCATGATGTGCTTACTTCACACTGACTGCCTGCATCAAAACATCTTATCCACCCCATATATATATATACACCTACTAGGTATCCAAAAAAAATTTTTTTTTAATTTTAAAATATTCTTAAGAAAAATTTTTAAAAGACTTAAGTATAAGACCTAAAACTATAAAAATACTAAAAGAAAATCTAGGAAACACCACTCTGAACACAGGCACTGGCAAAGATTTCATGAACAAGACTCCAAAAGCAATTGCAAGACAAACAAAAACAGACAAGTGGGACCTAATTAAACTATGGAGCTCTGCATATTAAAAGAAACTATCAACAAAGTAAACAGACAACCTACAGAATGGGAGAAACTGTTTGCAAACTATGCCTCCCATGAAGTCTAATAACCAGAATCCATAAGGAACTTAACAAAACAAACAAAAATCAAGCAACTCCACTAAAAAATGGGCAAAAGACATGAACAGACACTTCTCAAAAGAAGTCAAACATGTGGACAACAAGCATATGAAAATATGCTCAACATCACTAGTAAGAGAGAACAAAAAAAAGAGAGAGAGAGAGAGAAGACACAACCAACATCAGGAGTGAATGAGGACACATCACTATAGATTCTGAAAACCAGAAATCTGTTATCTATAAAGAGATAACACAATATACTACAAACTACTTTATGCATATAAATATAACACATTTAAAAATCCAATGTTGGACAAATTTCTTGAAAGATACAACCTACCAAAATTCATAAAATGGTGTGTTCCTATCTCACTGAGATTATATCTATGAACTCTGATAAAAGACTTCAGACATTTGACTTTAGGAAAGTACCTTATTCTCTTAATGTTTTTATTTTCCCATTTATAAAATGGAGAAAATGGCTGTAATTACTGCAAAAGGTCATTGTTAAAATTAATATGTGTAAATTGTTAGAATAATATCTGACACATGGTAATCTTATGTGTTTATTATTTTTATAAAATTAACTATACTAAGTAAAATAAGGCAGAAACTGAAAGACACATATATACATGACCTCAGTTATATGTGGAATCTAAAAAAGTCACACTAATACTCATATAAAAGTCAGACTCACACTCCACCCTACCACAAATATAGGGTAGAATGGTGGTTACCAGGGACTGGGGGGTTGGGGACATGTGGTTCTTGGTCCAAGGGTATAAAATTTGAGTTATAAGATGAATAAGTTCAGGAGACCTAATGTATAGAATGGCAAATACAGTTAACATTAATGTATTGTATACTTGAAATTTTGTAAGAGTAAATCTCAAATGTTCTCACCACACACATACACAAAAATGGCAACTATGTAAGGTAACTGATTGTTAATAGCTTGATGTAGGAAAGCTGAACACATGTGTGAGTACTTACAGATGTTTGTGTGAATATTTAGAAAAGCAGGAAAGTCCACACACCAAAAAGAGTTAATTCATCAGAATAGTATTAGGGTCAGAGTGGGAGGTACAGAACTTATTGCAATAAAGGCAATTCCTTTGTAAATAAACAATACTGAACAGAAACAGAGAAAAAGAGAGACATCAAATCTAAGATTTGCTCCCTATGTTTCATAACACATCCAAACAACTTGAGTATTTTCTCCAAAAGAATGTACAAGTAATCACATAATTACATGATTTATTTGGCTCAAATTAAGGGAAACTATCTTTGAGATATTCATAAAATGATAAGTACAGTGTAGTTTAAACTACAGTCCAAAAAGCTTCTCCATTCTTCAAACTTTAAGAAATTAGACCTTTTCCAGTCCTTTCTGAAATAAAAAGTATAGTGTTCTTAATAAGCTTTACAACTGGTAGACAGTGACCTATGATAAAATACTGTATTGAAAACTATAATATAATCATAAAGTTAAAATACCAGAATTCCCTGAGAATAGTTTTTATAAAGGTAAAAACCAACGTAGTAACAGGATTGTATCTTTACCTGGAAATAACTACATTTATGAATACCTACTTTTCTATTATAAAAGTGAGTAAAATAAATATTGCTCCTACTTAAAGGATAAATTGAATTTCATACTATATTTGCAATATAAACTGCAAGACCTGGCATGGCACCTTGAAGAAAAAAATTTCAAATTTCAATTTCCAAATCAAAGGAGCAACAAATGACAATAGAAAAATTCAATGCTTAAATGTTTCTATTTTTCAACTTGCAGAGTTTCAGTATACACATGTTTCTATTACATTATGTGCTACTATTAGAGAGCAACAAAAATAAAATCTGATTGTATTTCCAGTATTGGGTGCTTTTACACCTGGACCACTTCTGTGACTTACATAAGCTGCAAAACCTATTAGAATTTCTGTTAATGAGTCCTGCTGATCTCATGAACAAACTGCACAATCATTCCTACTTTGCTAGTGTTGTGAGGCAGAGGTTATGTCTGATCTTTCTATCCCCCATAAAACCTAGCACAGCAGCTTCCATCAAGTAGTCACTCACTAAATGAATGATGAATAATTCGTCCTAAGAAAAACACAGACTGACCCAAAGAGGAGATTAACTCTTTAAAATTACCTATTTTAGAATCAACATAAATATCACAGAAACATACAGCTGAGATCTCTTAGCTACATAAATATGAATTAAAACATATTTAAAAATTACTATTTCCTACGCGTCTTTCGCAAGTCTTTGTATAAATATATTGCTCTCTTTCATCCAAGAAAATAAAGTAAGCCTGTAAGTTTTTATCCGCAGACACGATCTCAAAATACCAATAAGATTTTTAAAAAGAAAGGAAAGAAAATATGGTATATAGAGCAATAAAGAAAAATTTTCTCTGAGGGTATACAAAAATGACTGAACAGATCTTCAAAATGAAAACCCATTAATCTATATTTTATGCAAGGCTAGAAACAAAATCAGCTAAGTTAACTGTAGTTTTTTAAAACTACAGTGTTAAAAATCAGCTTTTATCCAATTAAAAAATTATAATAAAAGTAAAATCTGTATTTCAAGATTAAAAAACAAAAAGGTGACTAGAGGAAATATTGATCAAATCAGTCATACAAACAGTAATTTCTAAGTGAAAAAAGTACCTTTTGGGGATTATAGATGCTTTGAGAGCCCTCTAAACAGTTCATTCTTAGAGTATGTCTCTGTATCAAAATAAAATACGTAAAAATGGGAACATTATCTACATTGCTAGCTCTAACTCCAGAAGGAAATCGCAAAAAAAAGAATTGAGGAAATAACATAAATATGTATGAGATACAAACATTCTTTTTGTGTTGCACACAACTCAGATACATTTATTTAATTATAATAATTGAAAAAAAATCCTACCTGAAACAATTTTTCCTTTAGGCCCATGCCATTGGAATGATGGGTCTATCAGTTCAGCATTTCGCAGTCGTTGCGTTACACATAACACATGTGGACTCTTTTGATGGAGCATGACATACACTTTCACTGAAAATACAATATTTAAAATGTTCCAACAGTATTTTACGTTCTTTTCTTTCTCTATAATGTACATTATTGTAGTTTGGGTTACATGCAATAATAAGAGTACTTTGAATTATTGCTATTACCTGATAAAAACTAAATTTCATTGCATTCTATGTAATTAACATTAAAAATATATTATGTATTTGCATGTATATATGTGTATGCATGTATGTGCGTGTACATGTATCCCCAACCTGAGCATAATGTGTTAGTACTTTTCACTCAGAGCTCATGTACACTAACCTGTTTTATTCTCAGAATATTATTTCAATAACAAAGTATTAATACTATATCTACACTTTATCTGTTTTGTAAAGACACCAAACATGATTAGAGCTTTAAAATTGTTTAGATTAGCAGAATAATGCATTATTCACAATGATGTAGCATGATGTACTGAATAAAAATGATAAAGTGATTAAAAAGTCTGCAAATTTATGCTTGTATTGATTTTAAATATTAAAGCATTTTGTTTCATTTGCTTTGAAATTTAAATCTTGATAAGTAAGCAAAACTAGTATCCTTTAGAAAATACAAAAGGAACTCGGTAAAGATTGCATTGTTTTAAGTTTACTCATAAGCAAACTTTTAGGAAAGGTTCCAACAACCCTTTAGACACTGCGTGGCAACTCTTCACTGACACACTGTATACAAAGATTTTTGTGATCCAGTAAAATAAAGAGAATCAAAATTCTCTTTGACTTTTAAGAGACTTCCTCTAAAGTTTTACCATAAAGCATGATATTTATTGAATGTACTTTTAGGTACATACCCTTCCACAGGTTAAGAAAGTTCCCCTCTGTTTTTGGTTATTTGTTTTTATCATAAACATAAATCAGCACTGAATTTTAAGAAATGTTTTTTCTACGTTGATTGAGGTGATTTTTTTGTTTTTGAATACTTTAATGAAATTCTTGCATTAATAGATTGCCTACCTTCTTTAATAACTTCTTTAATAAATGCTTACCCCATAAATTTTCACTCCTCAGCATGATTTACTGGCACCACTCTCCATGATCTGTCTTTTGCATATATCTCAGTATACCTCTTTTCACACCCTCTGTCCTAATCATGCCATAGCAGCACACAGCATCATTCTTTTGTAATTTTATTGGTGTAAGTTCCTCCTCATCTTTGGAAACTCAGCATAAGTATATCCTTTGTGCTTTGGCTTGACAGTACCTCATACCATGGCTGTGCCCTTCCTCTCGCCCCCACTAATCCCTGTACCTATTTCACAGCAAATATACATGAATCCAGAAGAGTTT
Source organism: Mandrillus leucophaeus (assembly GCF_000951045.1). Taxonomy (NCBI): domain Eukaryota; kingdom Metazoa; phylum Chordata; class Mammalia; order Primates; family Cercopithecidae; genus Mandrillus; species Mandrillus leucophaeus. Next base: position 1,211,539 of record NW_012107341.1, on the reverse strand, counting down.
CCCAATGCAAGATCAACACACAAAAACAAATAATATTCCTCTACATCAACAATAATGCATTAAACCATTTTGCAGGAAAGAAGATAATATTTAGAGTACAATAAACAAAAGTCCCTCTATAATCAGACCTATATGGGGAACATCTTTAGACTCTAGCAAAAGACATAAAATTAGACCACAATGCCATAATCATGATTGTATACACATAACTTTAAAGATGTCAATTTATTCCCAAATGTATTTATCAACACATAAGCAAAATCCCAGAAGAAATTATTTAAGAAGCTCTTCAATACTGATTCTAAAATCCATTAGGAAGATTAAAGCTTCATAAATATCTGAAACAATTCTATAACAGAAAAGCAAAGAGGAGGGACTAGCAATAAGAGTTATTGAGATATATTAACATTTACACTAAATTAAAAAAGAGAGGCCTGGTGTAGGAACAAATAATGGGTCTAGGGAAAAAAATCACATTGGTATAAATAACTGATATATATGTGGTAGACGTGGTACCTAAAATCACTGGAGAAAATATAGATTATCAATAAATTATAGTTAAAAGTTATCTCAAAATATATGCAAAAGTAAACTTATATTTATACCTCTTACTGTATATAAAAATAAATTCCAGGTACACTGAATTCCTGAAGGCAAGTCATTATTTAAAGAAAATAATACCTTTTTGTCTGAACCAGTTATAGAAAATTATTTTAGCAAAAAGCACAAATATAAAACTACTGAACTCAACTTCTTAAATGGTAACAATTTCTGTTTGATCCTGTATAACACAGGCAAAGTTAACAAATTTGACAGTAGGAAGAGGATATTTGCCACAAAGTTAATAACGTATTTATAACTGGAATATAAACAATATGAAAAAGAACTCCTTTGAAAACAACAAAGAAAAGAATGGGCAGAGGCAACATAATCTTCAGCTTAGCAAATATGGAAGAAGTTGGGTAAAATTTTGTGCTGATAAGGATGTGGGAAAATGGGACCCCCTCAAGTACCACTGAAGGAAGTGTGAACTGGTGCAGCCTTTTTGAAGAGCAACGTCAGTGAGATTGAGAATGCTCAGGTCCTATGATGCTAAAACCTCTTCTCCTGGATAATATACAGTCCCAGAAAACTTCTGAACAGGTACCAAAAAAAAAAATACAAAATGGCATTTATTATATACACTAAAAAAAAATAGAATAAACTAAAAGTGCAACAAAATATAAATAAAGGCTCAGTGAATTAACACATGAGTTAATGAAAATGGAAAACTAACTGACCTGAAAAGAATATGCGAAAGGTGAACGAGTTAAAAAGAGGGTCACAAATCTGAAAAGTGGCCAACACAGACAGATGCCAAGACCTTACATGAAAGAAGAAACGGAAGGCACAAAAAATCATGCAGTCAGTATATTATGGGCCAAAACCAATGAAATATCATATAATAATCTACTCAAGAGATATAAGAACTACCTAGTGAATTGGAATGGTAATCTATTTTAAGAATAAATTTAATATTATACGATAAAAGAAAATAAAAGGGAAATTAGTTACCCAGATAACATTTTATAATTCAGCTTTAAAAGTTGTCACTGGGGAGATCAATAAAAATGGCAGAATAAGGAACTCCAAAAATTATCTCCTTCATAAAAGTAATGAGGAAAAATGTAGAAACTATCACAATAAACATTTCCAGAACTCAAACTCAAAATTAATCAAATATAGCAATCCAGAAAACATTTATTCAAGAAAAACAACTGGATCTGATTTATGGGATGATTGTGTCCTCCCTCTCTTATTAATATGTTGAAGTCCTAATCTCCAGTACTTCAGGATATAAACTTATTTAGAAATAGTCTTTACTGAGGAAGTCAGGTTAAAATGAAGTCATCAGGCTGGGTCCAAATCCAATATGACTGATCCCCTTATTAAAAGGGGAAATTTGGAAACAAAATACAGAGGGAAGAGGATACAGAGTGATAGGGAAAAGATGGCAATTTAAAAGCCAAAGACAAATATCTGGAACAGATTCTTTCTTCAAAGTCTCCAGAAGAAACCAACTCTGTCAACACTTTGATTTTTGATTTCTAGCCACTACAACTGTAAGACAATAATTTCTGTTGTTTAAGCCACCCTGTCTATGGTTCTTTTGTTCCAGCATCCCTAAGGAACTAATTACAATTGGTAGAAACAGTGAGCTTGTAGCATTTTAACGTGCCTGATTTCCATGCCTCCTTTCCCAGCTCTGCAATAAGGAGCCATGACAACCAACAGTTTACAATCCCAGTGAGAACCAGCGGCCTGGCAGCCAATGGAAGGGGCAGGCATGGTTAGAATGCCTTCAAAGCCTCCTTCCCAGAGTACTATCAGTATGCGACCTGTGAGTCAACATCCTGGAAGATCTCACATTAAAGGCTGTCCATACTTGACCTGACTTGGACTTCGCCTACTGCAAAAAGCCTTTTCCCCAAAATAATTCATTAAAAACAATTAGAGGCCCTCATTTAACTTTGTGAACTGCCTGATATAGTGAACAACAATTGGGGAAAACAATAGGCTAACCAAAACCCTTAACAGGAAAAGTTGGGGAATGTCATGTCCACAGGAACTTTGAATTGTTCTGAATATTCCTGAAAAAATAGCAGGACACATTCATGCAAAGGACTGTGTACATGCCTAGGACAATCTGTATACTCAGTAAAGATGAAGAGGCCTTAAGTTCTCTCCTTTGGCTGAAATTGAGGTTCTGCACAGCATAAAGTGAATGATAAGGTAGAGTTGCCAACTATCTGAAAAGTATGTCACAACATGCACAAAGACACCCTCAGCAAAGACTAGGAGACTAACCGGTTCAAGATGTTTAATAAAAACTCTGTCCAATCATTAGCTTAACTAAGTTAATTAAGCAGAGATTTCAGCGGCTATGTGATAAAGAATACAAAACTTACACAATTAGTTCAGAAACTCACTGAACAAATACATGATATCAGCAAACAGCAGCAACATCACACTCTGGGAAGTAGAACGAATCTTATTTCCAGGGTTGCTATATTATTGTAAATGTCAAGTTTTCAACTAAAAATACGAGACATGCAGAAAACCAAGAAAATATGGCCATATGCATAAAAAAAAGTAGCCCGCTGAAACAGACTCCAAGGAAGGCCAGTTATTGGAGAAAGACCAAATATTGGACTTACTGGATAAAGATTTTAAGTTAGATATTTCACATATGATCAAAGAAAACCATGTCTAAAGTAATAAAGAATGTATGGTACTCCAAATAGAAAATATCAATAAAGATACAAAAATTATTTTTAATAAACTGCAGATTTAAAAGTACAATAACTGAAATGATAAATTAACTAGAAGGAATCAATAGCAAATTGAGAAGGCAGAAGAATTAGCAAACTTGAAGATAGATCAACATGGGATTATCCAGTCTGAGAAAAAGAAAAAAAAAAAGAATAAACATCAGTAACTTAAGAGACCTTTGAAAAAGCATTAAGCATATCAATGTATGCATAGTCAGAGTCCCAAAAGAGGGGAGAGAGAGAAAAAGAAATTTTTTAATATGACAAAACATCCCAAATTTGATTGAAAACATGAATCCACATATCCAAGAATTCAATTAACTCCAATTATGATAAACTTAAAGGAAATCCATACCCAGACACATCATAATCAAACTGTCAAAACCCATAAACAAGGAGATAATCTTGAAAGTAGCAAGAGAGAAGCAACTCATCCCACACAAGTAACTTTTGATTAATAGTTTCTCATAAAAAAGTCATAATGAAATAGAAAGTCTGAATAGGCCTAAAATGAGTGATTAAACTGGTAATCAGAAAACCTCCCACAAAGAAAAATTCAGCACCAAATGAAATTACTGGTGAATTTTACCAAACAATTAACAGAATTAACAACAATCCTTCACAAACTCTTCCAAAAGACAGAAAAGGAGGTAATTACATACCAACTTGTTCTATGAAGCCAGTATTACCTTAAAACCAAAATCAAAGGCATCACAAGAAATTTACAGACCAATCTTCCTTCTGAACATAGCCATAAAAATCCTGAAAACACTAGCAACCAAATCCAGCAACGTAAGAAAGGATTATACATCATAATCAACTGGAATTTATCCCAGGAATGCAAAGCAAATTCAAACTACGAAAATCAATGTGATGCATCATATTAACAGGATAAAGAATAAAAAACACATTATCGTTGCTATACATGGAGAAAAAGCATTTAGCAAAATTCAACCCCTTTCACAATAAAAGAACTCAACAAACTAAGAATTGAAGGGAACTCCGTAACCCTGATAAAGGGCCTCTACAAAAAACTCACAGCTAACATCATACTTAATGGTGAAAACTGATACCAGTTTTACATAGCATCAGTATGAAAATATCAATTGTGTTTCTACACGCTAGCAATGACCAATCCAAAAACTAACTGAATAAAACCATTCATTTACAATAGCATTGAAAATAATAAAATATTTAGGGGTAAATTTAACAGAAGAAATGTAACACTTGTACACTGAAAACTACAAAATATAATTCAGGGAAACTAAAGATCTAAATAAACTGAAATAATGGAAAGACACTTATCCAATTTCATAGATAAGAAGACCTAATGTTGTTAAGGTGACAATACTCCTAAAATTGATCTACAGATTCAATGAAATCCCTGTTAAAATCTCAATAGACTTTTTTGCAGAAATTGACAAGCTGATTCTAGAATACGGAATTGCAAGGGACCCAGAGAAGACAAAGCAATCTTAAAAAGAACAAATTTGAAGGACTCACACTTAATGATTTCAAAACTTATTATAAGCAACAATAATCAAGATAGCAAAGTATCAGCATAAGAATAGATATATAAATCAATTGTATAGAACTTAAAGTCCAAAAATAAACCCATACATCTGGGGCCAATTGCTTTTCAATACAAGTGCCAAGCCAATTCAAAAGAAAAAGAATAATCTCTTCAACAAATGGTGATAAAACAACTGGATAGCCATGTGCTAAAGAATGAGTATGACTTCTACCTTGCACCATACACAAAAATTGACTCAAAATAGATCTGAGGCCTAAATGTCAGAGTTAAAACTACAACATTCTTATAAAGAAATATAGGAATAACACTTTGTAACCACTGATTAAGCAATAATTTCTTAGATATGATACCTGAAGCACCAGCACCATATAAAAAATAGAAATTAGACTTCTTTATCAAAGTTTAAAACATATGCTTCAAAGAAAACATTAAGAAAGTGAAAACACAATCCACCGACTGGGAAAAATATTTGCAAATCATATATCCAATATATAGAATATATAAAGAACTCTACAATTCAACAACAAAAAGAAAACCACCCAATTTAAAAATGGGCAAAGGACTTGAATAGGTATTCTGCAAATGACGTATCCATATAGCCACAAAACACATGAAGAGTTACAACATCATTAGTCATTAGGGAAATGCAAATCAAAACCACAATGATACCAGTTTACACATACTACGATAGCTATAAAAAAAGAAGATGGACAATAACAATGTTTAGGATATTGGAAAATTTGAACCCTCATACATTGCTGGTGTGAAAGTAAAATAGCTTAGGCTCTTTAAAAAATAGTTTGGCAGCTCCTCAAAATATTAAACATAGAGTTACCATATGTCCCATATGTACTGCTAGGTAGAGAAGTGAGTATTATTTCACCCTAAAAAGGAATGAAGTATTTATGCACTCTATAACATGGCTGAACCTCAAAAACATTACACTAAGTGAAAGACAGACACAAAAGGGCACACAGTGTATGACTCCATTTATATGAAATTTTCAGAACAGGCAACTATAGAGACAGAAAGTAGGTAAGTACTTTCCAGGGCTGAAGAATGATTGCATAATGGATTACGTCTTTCTTTTTGGGGTGATGAAAATGTTGTAAAATTAGATAGGGGTAACAGTTGTCAATATATGTCCAATCTTGTCAATATACTAAAAACAACTGAACTGTGCACTTTAAAGGAAGAATTTTATGGCATGTGAATTTGCTACAACTTAAAAAACACCAAAACAAGCTGTAGTTGCTACACTTCATGTGACTATTGCAAATCTTTGAATCCAAAATATGTATGATTTGTATTACCATATTTGCACTACATACACTTAATATTATAGCTAATTATTATATAATAAAAATCCACTACAGGCAACTTTACATAACTTTTAGAAATAATTATTCTTTGTACACTTATGCAGTTATAGCTTACATTATTAGAACTGGATGAGTCTAACCATATGCAAACAACTTTAATCCACTTCTCTAGAAAGAAAAGGGCCTTAGGAGACTAGGATAACTGAAGAACATTAGCCTTTTGGACAAGACTGATAAAATTTAAACAAATGCTAATAATTTATTTAAAAATTAGTGAAAATATATTCATGAATACCTGGAAAATGTGTCGATCCCACTATTTTCACTGAATCTTTGGTCAAGCGAAAACCTCTTGGTAATCGAACCAAGTGTCCAACTATCAAAAAAAAAATGATCAACAATTTGTCTCATTAGATATTCTAAAATATTCAAGTATAGTATTACAGTATCTTTGGTATTGGTTGAGGGGAAGAGCCATAAGTCAATCTCCTCTAACAGTTGATATCACTCTTCCAACTCTATTCCCCCTCAAATGATCTGATAAATTTAATCTACCTACTGCTTCTCCATATTATATCTCACCTCTGATTTTTTCTAACTCCATTTAGAATACTCTCTTCATTATTAGAAGTTCACATCTCCCACAATTCAAGACGCAAATCACAAGTCCGTTCTCCTTCAAACCTCGTTTGTCCTTAGCACTTCTTACCTGCCACAGTACATCACCAGCACCTTTTTAATAACACTCATTCTACACTGTACTATAGTTCTTTGTTTTTAATTTCCATAAGTTTTGGAGGAACAGGTGGTATTTGGTTCCATAAATTCTTTAGTAAGGATTTTCAGATTTTGATGCACCCATCACATAACACTAAACCCAATTTGTAGCCTTTTATCCCTCACCCCCTTCCCACCGTTTCTCCCACCCCTGAGTCCCCAAAGACCATTGTATCATTCTTATGCCTTTGCATCCTCATAGCTTAACTCCCACTGATAAATGAGAACATGTAATGTTTTGTTTTTCCATTCCTGAGTTACTTCACTTATAATAATAGCCTCCAACCCCATGCAGGTTGCTGCAAGTGCCATTAATTCATTCCTTTTTTATAGTTGAGTAGTATTCCATATACGTATATATACACATATTTATATACACACACGTATATTTATGTGTGTGTATATATATACTCCCACACACACATAATTTATATATATACCATACACCACAGTTTCTTTATCCACTCATTAACTGATGGGCATTTGGGCTGGTTCCATGATTCTGCAATTGTGAATTGTGCTGCTATAAAAATGTGTGTGCAAGTATCTTTTTCATATAATGACTTCTTTTCCTCCAAGTAGACACCCAGTAGTTGGACTGCTGGATCCAATGGTAGTTCTACATTCGGGAGTTCCAATGTGGAGTTCTTTAGGGAATTTCCACAATTTTCCGCAACGGTTGTACTAGTTTACATTCCCACCAGCAGTGCAGAAGTGTTCCCTTTTCACCACATCCACACCAACATCTATTAATTTTTATTTTTTGTTTATGGCCATTCCTGCAAGAGTAAGGTGGTATCACACTGTGGTTTTGATTTGCATTTCTCTGATAACTAGTGATGTTGAGCATTTTTTCATGTTTTTTGGCCATTTGTATAACTTCTTTTGAGAATTGCCTACTCACGTCTTTAGCCCACTTTTTGATGGGGTTGTTGGGAGTTTTTTCTTGCTAATTTGTTTGAGTTCCTTGTAGATTCTAGATATAGATTCTAGATATTAGTCCTTTGTCAGATGTATAGATTGTAAAGGTTTTCTCCCATTCTGTGGTTATCTGTTTACTCTGCTGACTGTTCCTTTTGCTGTGCAAAAGCTCTTTAGTTTAATTAAGTCTGGCATTTTTGTCATTGTTTTTGTTGCATTTGCTTTTGGGTTCTTGGTCACGAAATCTTCGCCTAAATGGTGCTGGGATAATTGGAAAGTCACATGCAGAAGAATGATACTGGATCCTCATCTCTCACCTTATATAAAAATCAACTCAAGATGAATTAAGGACTTAAATCTAGGACCTGAAACTATAAAAATTCTATAAGATAACATCAGAAAAACCCTTGTAGACACTGGCTTACATTGTACTATAGCTCTTGATGCACACATATCATTTTCCTTATTAGATTATAAGCTCCACTGATAGTGGGATCAATGTTTATGTTAACTTATCAAATATCAGTATCAAACACTACACCTCACACATTGTAAATATTAAATAACAATTGTGAAACATATTCTGATAGTCTTCATTGTTAAATGAGCAAATGTGATGGGCATAATAATGTGAGGGGCAGTATAAAAATACAATAAAGCATTATACTCAAATAGCCTTTAGCAGACAGGAATAGCAAAGTGCAAAGAAAAGGATGTGGTATCAAAGCCAGAGGACTTGAGTTTAAATCCTAATTCTGCCATGTACTGGTTGTAGGAAAATCACTTTTGACTCTAGGAGTTTCAGTTTTCTCATATGTAAAATGGGACTAATAATAATTCCATCCTTACAGTTACTGTAGAAAATGAGAATACTGTAAAAATTGTAAAAAGGTATATAAGAGGCCTTCACTATTCATCACCTATAAGATACTAACTGCTTATTCTATTTCTTATACCTCAAAGGTCTAATCTCATTTCATCAAAAGATCACCAGGTAAAATTTTAAAATAAAAACCTTTTCACACCTAATACACGACCATGAACCATATCCAAGAAGCTTCTTTCTCCTACATGGCAACTGATGGCTATCAGTTATTCATATACTTATAGAATAATCATCTTTGGATTCCTGATGCCTGGACTTTGATTTTTAAATCTCTATTGACTCTATTTACTTACTTTCTCCTCCCCTATCCCCTGCCTACCTCCACATTCCTTTTACATTTATATTCTTGGAGGACTTCTTTTTCTCATTATTCCTTATTTGAACAACTTTTTTCATATGAAGCAAATCTGTGATTTTATCAATTCTGGGAGATATTTTGTTTTATGAGTCTAGAATTTCAACACGAAATAATGCAGCCCAAACCTTTCTAGTTAAAGAACAGTTCAATTAAACTTTCACTTCCTTCCTCAGTGTTTGTTCATCAGTATCTTAAATGTATTTTTTGTTTGTTTGTTTTGTTTTTTTGAGACAGAGTCTCGCTCAGTCGCCCAGGCTGGAGTGTAGTGGCGCGATCTTGGCTCACTGCAAGCTCCGCTTCCCGGGTTCACGCCATTCTCCTGTCTCAGCCTCCTGCCTAGCTGGGACTACAGGCGCCCGCCACCGCGCGCGGCTAATTATTTTTGTATTTTTAGTAGAGATGGGGTTTCACCATGTTAGCCAGGATGGTCTCGATCTTCTGACCTTGTGATCCGCCCAAATCGGCCTCCCAAAGTGCTGGGATTACAGGCGTGAGCCACTGCGCCCTGCCTTAAACGTATTTTTAAAACAGTATAGAAAAGTACTTCAATTCTTTAGAGGTCAAAACTTTAAAATCGCATTATTTCCTATATTTTACAGCTAAAACCAATAGATGGCGCTCCACCATCACGGATAATTTCAAAGCAGCACGTTGCCTATTCACTTTGAAAAACACTGAGCACATCATTACAGAGTTCACACACTGAAATGCAAATCTGGCAGATGACCCATGGACTGAATCAAGGAGTTTATTAACAAAGCAATTTAATTTTAAAACTTCAACTGTGGGTGATCTATCTATACCTTCATTTCCTGTCATTCACTCTTCTATGCAAATACAGAGTGCGACTTCCATAAAAAACAAACCTTTCTTGTCACGTATTAGTGAGCAAGGTGTCTATATAACAGGGATGCACGTGACACAAGAAAAGGCAATTCGAAGAGTAGGGGAAGCTGCGGTTGTCCCCGCGGAGCTGGCGCGGCGGCGCGGACCCTCACCTGATGAGGGCACCCGCACGAGGAAGGCGGAGATAAAGAGGAGGATGGCGGCCCGAGAGAGCAGGGAGCCGGCGGCCCGGGTCCGCCGCCTGCCCCGCCGCGCCGGGCCGAGGGCCGAGGCCTCCATCCACACGCCGCCGTCGCTGCCCACCGTCCGCGCGGAAGGTCGTTAAGCGACGCGCCTCCACCTGCAGGCGGAAGTTGGCCGGCGGAGGACCGGAACGACGGACCTGATGGACGTGCTCCCACTTCCGCCGGGATGGTAGACTGGGGGTCCGCCTGTGTCTCCACGTAGCTGGTGGGGCCTGCACTCGCCTGCTTTGCTGTGCGGCCCCCAGGCCTTCAGGACAACACCGCCACGCAGGGCATCCTCAAGAACATAAGTGATTTGTCCAAGATCCTAGAGCTGAGAGAGAATCGTTGGGCCTCAAAGCCAGTGCTTTTACCTTTGCAAAGGGTTTGTGATCAGAGGGAAGGCCCTTTTTGTAAGCCAGGTGGTAGATGTGGGACCCAGTTTCGAACAACCGATAGTGAGAATGTATGAGTTAAGACGTGTAGAGCCCTCAGTGGATTGCTTTGATCTAGTAATGTCAGCAGCTAGTATTTTATGGATGTGTGGAACTTAATTGGGAGATAAATGCAATACACAGTGGGAATTAAAGGTAAGTAAGGCCTTCAGCCTCAGAAAGAAGCTTGATGGAAGGACAGAGGAAACAACCATAGATGAAGTTTACTTTCTAAAATAGACTGGAAAATCATCTTATAGTATCACCTAAATTCAGCAAAACATACAAAACCATCTATCCTGTGTGGGAGACCAGAATATACCTTCTCAAATATGAAGGATTGCTGCCCTGAAGACAAGAACCAGCGGATGCAGGAGAGCTGTCCACCTTCCCTCTTTTTACCTAGAAGCAAGATATAGATTTAGAAAAACAAAAGGTATCCTGCCCTGCTCCTTTACCAGGGAGAATAAAGGTTAACCACTGAAGACAGCTTCAGACCCTCATTAGCCTTGAAATGATGCCAGAGGAATTAATATTAGGTTTTTTTTTTTTTAACCATCTTTTGTCTGCTCTTTGTTTGCTTAGCCCAAGTTACTGCCTATAGAGACTCAGAGTCGTTTTCCTTTGTCACATCTCTAAAAATTTCCTAGTCTTTGTTGAAGATGCTATACAAGCTGGAATTCAAAGATGCTTCTTTGAGAACTACTCTTTCTCTGGGTGTTCCTCATATATAAATGAAATATATTAATGAACTTCTGTTTTTCTCTTGTTAATCTGTCTCTTGTAAAGCATTCATTCTAAGTACAAAGTTATGGGGATTATTTTTTTCCCATACACAGCCTAAGAGGCCATTTATGGCCAGAACTTGTTTTAGAGAAATTGAAAGAAACTCATGCCTCTACTTTCCTGCTGCTGGAAGGATTTACTTAATGGGAGCAGAGCTGTGATAGAAATAAAGCAGTTGGTGCAAATACACTGAAGAATGAAGTTTGAGCAACTAAATATAGAATGCCTAATTACAAATGAGTTACCACTTTTGATATGAAGAAATGAGTGATCATGGGTGGGCTAAAAACTGTCACTTGATATACTATGATCTGACTGAGGGATTTAAGACTGACAGTCTAACCACCTAATTTAATCTCCTCACTTGTTTAATAATATATCTCAAAATTGTGAAGACTTTCAGTGGGGCATAGGCATTCTGATTATACCAAGCATATCACCCTTGACAGTTGGCCTGATTAATGATTATGTGCCTTACTCTTCAAAGCTAGAATCTTGCCTGTTCTAACATTTTTGCTGCAGTAAGGATGATGTGAACTTTTACCCCAAATTCTAATACTTGAATTTCCTCTTATAGTAGTTCATGCAAGATGAAATTATGCAGGTAAAAGAGTTTTTAAGTGAACCAATATATTAGTGATTTAAATGATACTGTATGTGTAGACAGTTAACTGACACCCATTGTGGTTTCCTAAAATGAATTTAAAACTCTTACTGTTCTTACTCTGGACACCATGGTAAATTTAAGGTAAGTAAAGATAATTTAGGGTATGTAAATATGTACCTGTACTTTCATTATAATTTTCTGTTTTTCTTAAAAATTAGATATACTGGGGCTGGGCGCGGTGGCTCACGCATGTAATCCCAGCACTTTGGGAGGCTGAGGTGGGCAGATCACAAGGCCAGGAGATCAAGACCATCCTGGCTAACACGGTGAAGCCAGTCTCTACTAAAAATACAAAAAATTAACCAGGCATGGTGGTAGGCGCCTGTAGTCCCAGCTGCTCAGGAGGCTAAGGCAGGAGAATGGCATCAACCCAGGAGGCGGAGCTTGCAGTGAGCCAAGATCGTGCCACTGCAGTCCAGCTTGGGCAACATAGCGAGACTCCGTCTCAAAAAAAAAAAAAAATTAGATATACCAATTTAACTTTAGTATTGTTTGTATTTTGCAGTGCATTTATATTTACATTTATTTAGATAGCAAGTGTTATATCTATAAATACTTAATTGTAGTCACATATATACTTTTGGGAAATATGTTGTCACTGAATTAACTGCTTTATTTACCCTCCTTAAATATATTTTATACCCATAAATACCAACTTATGGAAGATCTTAAAATAAGTAAATGAACACAGCTTTCCTGAGCACTGGGTAGAAAAGTATCATGGAAATATTAGTACCAAGGCTATTTTTGTTTTTCTTAAGAATTAAATTATGATGTACATAATAAATCGTTCAATGTGTTAAGAGTTCTAGCCGTTGCCAAGCAACAAGGGCTCTGCTTTTCTCTCCTTCTGTCCTGTTCCTTCATTGCCCTATTCTTCCTTTGGTGGAGGAAAATATTTACCTTAAAAAGAAAAACAAAATTATCTGCCAACATTTAGAAAGCTGAGTCAATTTTATACTAGTTTAACACCGATCTTGAGTTATTGGAAATAGAGTTTATATAGTTAAAGATAAAGGAATTATCAGAAATACTTTATAGTTATCAAAACTTCTAAAGAGAAAGGCCATGGATGTAGAGATTCAGGACACACCTGGAAAGATAAGTATTTCTAAAAGGTCCATCCTTTCAGGAACTGTTGAGAATATAGATTACCCACACTATTGTGATCTCTTAAGAAAAATGAACATGCCTTTTGTGAAAGGTCTTGAGAACAGACATAACTATGGCAGATTTGAAAAGAAATGCAACCCTGCTTTTCTTAAATTTCACCCTTATCCCCCTTCAGTTTTGCCAGACTATCATTTACATTATCCTTATCCCCCACCATATGGGCCACATTATCCATTATTTCCACTTCGGGATGATGTGACCTTAGGTGATTCTTGTTCAGGGTTTATGAGTCCTGGTGGTGATGCTGATTTAAATCCTGGCATTGGCAGAACCATACCAACCCTAGTGGATTTTAGTGATGTGAAACCTCAACATCGAGTTCCCAGACCAGACACAGGATTTCAAACAACAATAAAAAGGCAAAAAATTCTATCAGAAGAACTCCAACAGAACAGGAAATGGAATTCCAGGGGAGTGCCGGACATTTCTATCAGAGCAAGACTTGGAGGTAAGTGAAGTGACATGAACTTTATATTTTTTAAATACTCGAGGGAAGAGAGTATCGACATAAGATTCAATATTTAGGCAGTTAAATTTACAAAATTACAATGATGTGAAAAAGGTTTTATTTTTAAATTACAGATTATAAGAAAGGAATGATAAACCTTATAAACTTATTTGTAAAAGAAAATTTGTTCTTTAAGAAAAGAATATTCATTAAGCGATTCACACAGATTATATAACATTATTTATTCTAGATATATGGATAAGCTTGTTTTACCACAGGGGAATTTATGTATCACTTTGATAATTTTATAGAATTCTCCTTATCTGTCTCTCTGCTTTGAAAGAATTAATTCACTGATGATTATGAAAGAGTTAGTTTTAAGGATTGAAATAAAATGGGAAAAATTTAAGTACTTGAACATAAACTTTTTGGTTCCAATCAGAACAGAAGCTGAAATGAAGCAAACTGCATAAATAACTCCACAGCCATGGAGGCAGGATTGATGACTCCTTACTGACATCTGCACCATGTGGTTTCTCTGTAAGAACTCCTGTAAATGGAGTTCTTCTAAATGATAAGAAACACCTCCAAAAGAAAGCCATAGGTATTATTTCCTGTATAAAAGCTGTCTGGCAGACAGGAATGTAAAAAGATCAACATTTTTTAGCTTGTGAAAAGGAAAGGACCAGATGCTATAGGAAGAAGACTTTTAAACATTATTCCAAGAAATAATAGATTGAAGAAATGATTTAGCAAAGCTAACATAGGGCTAAAATGGTGTTAACAGACTTTGCACCACCAAGTCAGAACCAAGTATAGAGCTCATCTATCCCATGTATTTCACTGCCTGAATCGGTGAAACAGAGGAATTCAGAGAACAGGCTTTATACTCAGACTATCTAGCGTTGAACTCTGGCAAAAAACTAAGTTGCTGTACAACCCAGGGCTAGTTACTATTCTCTTTATGCCTGTGTATCCTCACTTGTAAAACTCACCTAAGAGTAAAACTTCATAAGATAATAGTAAGGGCCATTTTATGTAATTCATGTAAAAACACCTAAAATAAAGAATTAATGTCAGATTGTAAGAAGTCCAAAATTTTCAGTTTCTTCATACATAAATTAGGAATAATAGTACTTCTTTTATACATTTGTAAGAATCAAATGAATTAACACTTGTAAAGTGCTTAGCAGAATCCCTGAAACCTGATAAAACATTTCATTAATAGTAGCTATTATTATTAGCTATTAAGAGTTTCAAAAAGTAATACCTGCAATTTGGGGACAGAGTTCAATATAATTTGTCCTAGGCTTTCAATGACTTTGTACATCCTGGAAACAATCATTAATTGTAAATGATAAGTACTTTCAGGTTTTAAACCTAAAAACACATTATTTCTAATACATTTTCATAAAGACGGACATTTCAGAATTAATTTCATCACACACCGGTATGCTCTTCAGTGGACTTTCACAAATATCAAAGAAAGATCATAAAATATGATATTGCTGATTTCTCCTTGCCCCATTCCAAACTTGTGTAGACCTTTTACTGAGTTTAGCACTTCCTTTCTTGATCCAGTTGCCTCTTTTTATCATCTACCAATTAACTCTTCTAAACTTATTCTAATTATATTCAAATCCTTTATAGAACTCTGCCTCTCATTGCAGTAGATGATCCAATCTTTGTTATCACAGAAGAAATAGAGCTTGTCTATTGTCACTTCCTTGATTGTCCTCCGCTTTGGCCTCCTGATATCAATATTGATACCACTTTGTATGTCTTTCTTTTTTTAAACCATTGTATTAAGTCACATTGCATGACAAAATACTAAAGACTGGGTGGCTGAAACAACAGATATTTTTTCTCATAGTTCTAGAGGCTGGGAAGCCAAGAATCAAGGAATCGGTATATTTGATTGCTGGTGAAGACCTTCTTTCTAGTTTATAGAAGGCTTCTTTCTCCCTGCATCCTCAGAGAGTGCTCTAGTCTCCCTTCCTCTACTTAACACTAATGCCATCATGGAGGTCTTACCTTCTTTGCCTCATCTAAAGCTAATTACCTCCCGAAGGCTTCACCTCCAAATAACATCACATTGGGAGTTAGGCTTCAACACACGAATTTGGGGTGATACAGACATTCACCATAACCATTTATATAGTTAATTAGTATTAAGCAGTATATTCATACTGTGCAAATATCACCACCATCCATCTCTGGGATTCACTTCATCTTGCAAAACTGAAACTCTTTACCCATTAAACAACCCCCTATTTCCCTCCCTGCCAGGAGTTAGGGACTCATGGCAACAACCATTATATCTTCTGTTATCTATGATTTTGACTACTTAAGTTTCCTCACTTAAGTGAAATCACATATTATTTGTCCTTTGTGATTGGCTTATTTCACTTACCATAATGTCCTTCAGGTTCACCCATGTTGTAGCATATGTCCATAATTTCTGTGTGTATTAGGTCTATTTGGCCTATGTTTTATTCAAGTACTCTATGTCCTTATCGATCTCCTGTCTGGATGTTGTATTCATTATTAAAAGTGAGGTACTAAAATATCCTACCATTATTGTATTGCTGTCTATCTCTTCCTGCATTTATGATTCTCTTGACCTTGGTAAACATTTTTTTGTGACAGTTTTCTGTCGGGTACATTATTTAACTCCATTTTATTAGGATTGGTTTCTGAAAATCTATCTTCTTCCTTTGTTTGGAGGATCTTTGCCTGATTCTTCATTTTCCTTGACTGTAGAGGTGTTCGCACATTAGACAAAACAGGCACTTCTTCCATTCTTAATGACCTGGTCTTGAAAATGAGACGACCTTCACCCTTCAGCCTGGCCAGAGATTTGGGAACCTCTGCCAACTGTTTTCCTTCCCAAGGGAATATGAGAGATGGGATTTTTGTTCACTTGCTCTATGCTGAGGAGGGGGTGAGCTATGGTGTCTACTAGCCCAAACTCCCATTTCCATTATCCCATAGGCAACTAGACTGTGCCAGATTCATCAGAGTTTCATGATTGGTGAGACAGATACTGTTTTTTGGGGCAGCCCCAGAGAAGCTGCGGTCCTGAATCAACTCTTGGATCTATGATGACTATCTCTAGATCTAGATCTGTGGCATCTACAAGCCCAGCCTGCTTTCTCCGTCTTCCCCCAGGGGGTTAAACTATGTTGAATTTATCAGAGTTCCAGGACTGGTAAGATAAATCCTAGTTCTTTAGGCAACTACCAAGAAGTTGGGGGGTTGAACACATGAGTGAATCAACCTTTTCTAGGGGCTGAAAGTGAGGATTATTTAAAATCTGCTTACTCTGTGCTGAGCATATGGGAGAGTCTGTGCTATCTACCAGTCCAGAATGCAATCTCTGTTCACTCTTGGATCATTAGATTGTACCAAACCCCTCAAGGCTCCAGGACTGGCAAGACAGAAGCCAGTCCTGGGGGAAGCCCCCTTGGAAAAGTTGGGGTGCTAAACATGGGAACCAATCGAGGGGAGAACATCCTGAGTGAATATGGGAGCTAGGAAATCTCTTCCTGATTGTCTGGTACTGTACCAGGGGCAGGGAATCTGCAAGAGGGTGACTCAAATCTCCATATCAGCTTCAGTGCATCTGTTTTGCATTCTGTCAAGGTGCAGGAGCCTTTCAGTTAGTTTCTGTATTTCTCACAAAGGCAACTTGTTCATGAATTGTTGCCGAATCAGTTTGTTAATTGGGGAGAGGAAGTTCAGAGTTTCCTACTCTGCCATCTTGCTAAGGTCATTCCCCATAAATTTTGTTGTTTAAATTTTCATTTTTCGGCTGAGCGCGGTGGCTCAGTAAGCCCAGCACTTTGGGAGGCTGAGGCAGGTGGATCACGAGGTCAGGAGATCGAGACCATCCTGGCTAATATGGTGAAACCCCATCTCTACTAAAAATACAAAAAAGTAGCCAGGCGTGGTGGTGAGCGCCAGTATTCCCAGCTACTCGGGAGGCTGAGGCAGGAGAATGGCGTGAACCTGGGAGGCGGAGTTTGCAGTGAGCCGAGATCATGCCACTGCACTCCAGCCTGGGCGACAGAGCGAGACTCTGTCTAAAAAAAAAAAAACAAAAATCATTTTTCTCAAGATAATTTCCCATTTCCTTTATGATTTCTTATTTGATCCTTTGTTTCGTGGCATCATGTTTAATTTCTATATATCTGTTAATTTTCCAGTTTCCCTTCTTTTGTTGATTTTTAGTTTCATTTCATTTCGACTGGAAAAGACACTGTATGATTTTAACCTTTTAAATTTATAAAGAAGTGTCTTGTGGCCTAAAATATTTTCTATTCTAGAGAATGTCCCATGTGTGCTTGAGAAAAATGTATATCCTGCTGTTGTTGGGTGAATTGTTCTGTTAGGTCAAATTGTTTTATAGTGTTGTTCAAGTTCTCTATTTCCTTATCGATCTTTGTCTGATCATTCTGTTACTGAAAGTGGATATTAAAGTATCCAATAATTATTGTAGCAGTGCCTAGTTTTCTTTTCAATTCTGTCAATGTTTATTTCTTGTATTTTGAATCTCTGATATTAGGTGCATATAAATAAAATAGAGAATAGAAAAACAACATGTACAAACAACTAAACCTAAAGTTGTCCTTTTAAAAATCAACAAACATGATCTACTTTAGCTATATTAAGAAAGATAACTCAAGTAAGACCATTAACAAAGGGCATTTTAGGTGTTATGAAAACCTATATGTAACCAGTAGATGGTAGAAAATACATGGAGAAGAAGACAAAATACATAGAATGGTTCTTGAATTTTTCTGCTATAATAGTTTTTGCATTCCTTAAAAGCGCAATATTATGATATTTTACAATAAAAATAACAGGACCTTTGGGAAAATAGGATTCATGGCAGATGCCCTCAAACTCATATCATTTTATAGGTTACACATGAATCCTTCTCACAATAAAAATATGATCATGGTTTTAAACATTTTAAATTCCTAAGAAGTAAGGAAAATACTATAGTGCTTTCCTTAACAGAAGACTTGACATTTACTTTTTGGTATGAAAGTGATGAAGTGGGATGGTGAGTTATGAAGAAGAGATGAATGGTAGCTCGTCCAAAAGTGATCCTCAGCAATTCACCCTGTTCCTGCATGTGCCTGCCACTCTTGCCAATAAACTCTGTTTACTTCCCATGTTGACATTGGGCCTGGACATTTGACTGGCTTAGGCCAATTATAAATTAGTAAGCATTGTGCAAATGGAGACTTGATAAGCACTTGCGCATTGGGATTAGTCCTCTTCAGAGTCTTCTCTGGGATCTCAGTCACTATCCTGTGAAAGACAAACCTATGCCCACAGAAACAAATACAAGACACTTGCTGGTATGCCCACCTAAACCCCCAGTTAATGGTCTATACCAACTTGCCAGCCATGTGGGTGAGGCCATTTTTGAACCTTTGCAGCTCTTGAAACTGACACCACGTGAAAGAACCACCCCCAACTATCTTCTGAATTCCAGGAGAGAATAAGTGGTTGACTTAAGCCATTAAGTTTCAGAATTGTTTGCTTTTCAAATAGTACATACTGAAACAGAGTGGAGGAAAGGATATCCTCATACTTAGACTTAAATTTGATGACTCTGAGGTGTAATTCATTGTCCAGAGTCCTTCTAATCTGTCTTAACGTTAGAATTCAAGTTTTATTATTCTCCTAATTTCCTGCTTTTTCAAAGCAGTTGTTTGAATGGCTCCAAATAAGATAGATACCACAAAATGCCATCCTGTTGCTCTTGGCACAATAGACTTCTAGAGAGTTTCCTTTGTCCGCTGTGTCACAGACAGAATCATCCTCATGGTTCTTAAAACTGAAATCACTATGGGATTCAGCATTCCTTTCCTCCCTTTGCTTTGGCCTCTCACCTCTATGTCTGTATTAGTTTTCTCTTGCTGCTGTAACAAATTGACACAAACTGGAAAGTTTACAGTGAAGCCCATCAATCACAGTTTTGTGGATCAGAAGTCTGGGGAATGTCATCTGGGTCTTCTCTTTAGAATCTATGATAATAATAATGCCAAAATTGGCCGGACACGGCCGTGGCTCATGCCTGTAATCCCAGCACCTTGGGAAGCCAATGCAGGCGGATTATCTGAGGTCAGGAGTTCAAGACCAGTCTGGCCAACATGGTGAAACCCCGTCTCTACTAAAAATATAAAAATGATCTGGCCATGGTGGCATGTGCCTGTAATCCCAGCTACTCAGGAAGCTGAGGTGGGAGAATTGTTTGAACCCAGGAGGTGGAGGTTGCAGTGAGCAGAGATCGTGCCACTGCACTCCAGCCTGGGCAACAGATTGAGACTCTGTCTCAAATAAATAAATAAATAAAGCCAAAATCAAGGTGTTATCTTGATTCTTATCTAGAGGGTCTGGGGAAAAATCAACTTCCAAGCACATTCAGATTGTTGCAGAATCCAGTTTCTTCCATCTAAATTGTTTATTTCCTCATGCACTGTCAGCCAGGGGACTCTGTCTGCTCCTAGAGGCTACCCATATCCTACTCATGTGATTGCCTCAAGCTTCAAAGTCGACAATGGTGCACTGAGGTCCACTGATACTCTACTCTCTAACAGGCCCTTCTAAACCCACAGACTATCCAGCATCCACTTGTTCTGTATTCCTCCTTTGAAAATCCCCATTGCAGATTCTGTCCCGAGTTTCTCAGTCAAATATTGACTGAATTATCATCAATCATCATCATTATCATCGTCATGAAAATAGTATTACTACATTAGTACTAAAAATACTAATGATATTACAACTACTAATTGTTAATTAATAAACATGTTGAACACTTAAACTACATGCCATAGTTCGCTTATTTCTTTGTATTCATTAATTATAGTTTTTATAACTCTGGCAATAGTCATTAAAGGTGAGGAAAATGAGGCTCAGATGGGTCAAATAACTCATGAAGGTCACTCTGGAACCCAAGCAAGTAAGTATATACATACATACATAATATATATACTTGTAAGTATATATTATATGTAATATATAATGTATATACTTGTAAGTATATAAGATCATATATAATATTTATATATACAATATATAATATTAGATAGATGGCATCTGTGATAGAGCTCCACCAGAGTGGCACCCACAGATGACCATGGAGCTCCTATCCTTCCCTAAGCACCTCTCACAATGCATCTCTCTCTTGCTTCAACATCTCTGTGCTGTCCATCCTGATCTCAAATTTTAACTTTTAAATTTACATTTTGCCAAGTTGGATTAATTCGTGGAACAGAGCTATGAGGTAGAGGACCAAGTCAGAAGCCCCCATGGGATAAGAGAAATGATCTCTATGGAAACTACCAGAGGCACTGCAGTTCACCTATGCTAGTCACCTGCCCAAACCAAAGTAATCAATCTCTCTTATTAAAACCTTTCTAGGGCAATTCATCTGCAGGTTGAGTCCGAGGTTTTCGTGCCCTGACCTTGGACTATTTCTTTTGCTTATCTTCTACCATTTCCTATCTACCATTTTACAATGTGCTATACCTAACATATTTTAATTTCTGTATACATTAATAGGCTCTCACAGAGCAGGACTACCATTGCACATACTGTTTCCCTTCCTGGAACAACTACCCTTCCTCTACTTCTCCTTTTTCATCCAAGTTCTGCTTAATTGTCAGGGTTAGATCAGGTGTTATCTTTGAGGAGATGTTCCTAAGCCCCGACAAACTGGTTGGACTAGGTATTCTTAGGTATCCTTCCTATGCACCCCCACAGCACTCTGAGCTCAGCTATTTCTGTATTGTCACACCATATTGATATTATCTACTTATATGTTTGTACTTTCTATTTGCTTATGGACGCCTCAAAACCAGGAGCCCTGTTTTTCATCTTTATATAAAAGCTTCCAATTACAGTGTACCAAATATTTTTGAAGGCTGCTTTTTATATTTGTTAGTTTTTTAGGACTTCTAATCTATCATTACATGAATTATCTGCATAATAACCAGACTCACCTTGTGTCATCACCATCCCCAACATGTCTGTGTGCACATACATCGATGTATAGTACCAAATAGGTATCTTCCAGTAATAAGTAAGAAATAACAAGTGATTCTGCACTATTATAATTAGGCTCACATAGAAATTCCAGAGCTATTCTGTTCTCACAGCTAAAAGATCCAGAAAAGTTATTAAATAATCCATTAAAAAATGAATTACAATCACACAGTCTAGCTTCTAACAGTAAATATTTCTGTTGAAAAAGAACTTTTATTGTGTTTTTAACCAAAATCCCATTCACTTGTTTTGTGTTTTCAGGTTGGACAAGCCCGCTGAAAGTTACTCCTTTACAACCTCATCATGAAGGACGCTCAATAAGTCACATATTTACATTCGATGAGGAGGCAACATGTGCAGTAAGATTTTCTTGCTGGGTGTTATTATACAATATATGTAATTAGTTTATTTCATTGTTTAGTTATTAGATATTGTATGCCCTAGATGAATAGCTACTATGTATATAGTTCTTCCTATATTCCAGGTATCGTGCAGACCCTTGCAGTCAATGTATATTATGCATTACCTTGCATTATTCCTACAATACATGGGGGAAGAGTGAGTAGTAGATGCAGCTGGTGCCCATCACAGACTCCCTTCACTGGCAAGTGTGTCTATTCCCAGTAGCAGTGAGTGATGACCACTGAAAGGCTAACAGCCACAAGACTACAGGACTGCACCTTCTCATGCTGTCTCTTTCAGATTTTGGTCAGTGACTGACTGACTTCTTAGGGCAACAGATAAATGCTACTCTCCAGCTGAGACTGCATTCTCACTAACTTCTTTTCCTTCTCCTATTCTACTGTCTTCACTCCCCTTGGCCTGAGGGTATTCCCACAATATATCACTTGAACAACAATCCTGTCTGAATCCCTGCTCCTTAACCAGTAGTGTTGTTATTCTCATATCATTTGAGAAAACAGAATCCCAATGATGTTGAGTAACTGACTTTTGATAAGACAGATAATAAATATAAAACCAAAATTTTAACGTAAATATTTTTCAGAATTTAAGGAATATGTTCTTAATCATCTTCCTGTGTCGATTTTATAGTCTCTAAATCCTTGGCATTTAAATTGAGATACTTAAAGACTCCTAAGACATACACAGAGATATAAAAACATTTTTTAAAAAAGCTTTATTGAGATATATGTCATGCACCATAAAATTCAGTCCCTTAAAGTGTGCAATTCAATGTTCTTAGAATATTCACAGAGTTGTGCAACCATCACCACAATCTAATTTTAGATTTTTATTACCTCAAAAAAAATCCATATTCATTAGCAGTAAAGGTATGAATACATTGTAAAGAATCAATTTCCATTTCTGTAACTCCTATATGTATTTCTTCTAAAATTCATCTGCCTGGGAATTTACCCGTATAGTGCCATGTTGATTTCTTTTTTTCTCACTTTTTCCTTCACAATAACCCTTTCTAGTTTACCACAAAGGGAAATGAGGCATACCTCTCACATATTAACAGCTGTACTATGGTACATGGCCATGAAACAAAGAGCATGAGTCATTTAAAGTACATGTCCTCAATGCCTCCTTTACTCAGGATGTCACACACATGGTAGGACTTTATGTTTTTCTTTGTCCTACACATTTTTCTTTTATAAGAAAATTATGGTATTAGAAATAGTGGCAATTTTGTCTGTTCTAGGCTATTCTGAATTTAGACAAAATTCATAATGTGATTGCAAAGGTAATGAAAATTTTTATTTATTAGTTTTACTTATTCTATCTTAAAACTCTTATCAAAAGATCCATTGGTCCTGTAGGTAAATCCTGTGAGAGCAAATCAAAGTGAACCTTATAAGAAATTGAAGACCTCGTTGCCTTTTTAAAAAAATCTATGCTACAAATTTATGGCAAGATTCCATGCTTTAACTATTTTAAAACTAGAATTCTGAAGTAGGAACTTGTCATGGAAAGGCTTATTAGCATACTTATTTAAATTTAAAATACGTTTCGACTTTTTATAGCAGTGAATAAATCTAGGTATTATTTCCAGTAGTGGAAGCTAAGTAATATGGGCCAATATTTCCAATGGCAAAACAACTGGATTAATGTTCCTTTTTTCTAATAAGGTAGAGAGAAATTACTAGGCCAACAAGAGGATAGATGCTCTAAAATTTAAGCCTAGCACTTAGGGCCACTTTGATACTGAAAGAATTTGTAATTTTTGAAGAGGCAACCAAAAGTTTGATTTGAACTTTTGGTGGTCTCATAGGAGTAAAAGATCAGAGGCTGGAATGATCCATGAAAAACACCTATGACTGTGGGCTGAATACCTGGAGGCCTGAATCCTACAAGTAAGGATAGGTCAATCATAGAAAGCACTTGAACAGACTGCAGCCTAGCTTAATCCAAGTAAACAAGAAAACTTTCAGTCCTGAACTAGGATGAAGGTGATCCTAGACTGCTCTCATTTCCAGAAATCAGACAGAAGTAAACAACATTTTTCTTTGAAGGAAGATATTATCTTATTAAATCTCAAAGTATTTTTATTAAAACTTTTTTTTTTTTTTTTTTT
>NW_012107341.1:1183798-1186091 GCF_000951045.1 Mandrillus leucophaeus | reverse complement strand
AAGAAAGAGAGAGAAAGAAAGAAAGAAAATAACAAAAAGAAAAGAAAATTGGGGGTAAAAGTAATTCCAGAACTGAAAAATACAATAAACAAAAGAACTTTATAGATGAGTTCAGTAATAGATTAGACACAGTTATAGAGGGAATTGGGGAACTGGTAGATAAATTAGAAGAAACTATGATGAAGCACAAATATGCAAAAATATGAAAAATACAGAACTAGGAGATATAGGGAGAAAAAAGAACACATGCTTATTTGGAATCCCAAAAGTGTAAGAGAGAAGAAATAGAGCAGAAGCTAAGATACGATTTTTATATCCACTATCCACTGAATATTTATTTCTGATAGCTCACTGAGGCATCCCCTCACATTCTCTGCTGTACATTGAGGATGAGTTATGGTTCCAAATAAACAAGCCAAAGGTGACAGTAACAGAAGCATTCAGCCCCAGCACCAAGAGTAGTGGCAGAAAAAGTCTCAAGTTAAAGGAGGCAAAACATGGAGAACATAAAAATGGAAAAAGGAAAAATCTGAAAGTTCATTGTTCAACATAGATTATGGTAATTGCATTATTTGGAATCTGGACATCAATAGCCATATTTTGTCAGGTCTTGTTAAATATGAAGAAATTCTGGAAATTGAGGCATTGAATGATGCTGATGGTGTTGTAGAATCTTAACGTGGATAATGCTAAAGTCTTGTTAGTACATAAAGGAAGTTCTACTTCAATGTGATTACTTTTATCAGAAGAAACTAAGGAACATTTAGAGTTAGAAGTAGAGATTCCAACTGAATCAGATTTCAAGTATAGTAAAGATATCAAAGAGCAAATTTAGTCCCTTCTCTATGAAATAGTAGACACACAACATGTAGAAGACAGCAATAGAGAGAAGATGCACCAGCAAGAAAATAGCCACTCGAAAGTGAAGATAGACAGCAAGGATATTAGGTAGATGATAAATTTGAGTACCTGGAAGTGAAAACATTTTATAAAGAAACTGAAGATACATAACGTGTACAAGTGAGTTTGTAGGAATATAATCAGAAAGTGGAAGAGATACTATATTAGAGAAAATCCTAGATTCCCCTGAAAGATTATGCCATATTATCACGATATAGCATACCAAGATAATAGTCAACAAACATGTGAACTACAGAAAATATGACATAAATTTCAGATACTGCTGGAGAAGATTCAAACACAGGTTTAGAAAAAGTAATTGTCCCTGGCCGGGCGCGGTGGCTCAAGCCTGTAATCCCAGCACTTTGGGAGGCCGAGGCTGTCTCTTATACACATCTAGATGTGTATAAGAGACAGGGGACTGCAGGAGCCCGCCACCACGCCCAGCTAATTTTTTGTGTTTTTAGTAGAGACGGGGTTTCATCATGTTAGCCAGGATGGTCTCGATCTCCTGACGCCGTTCCACCCACCTCGGCCTCCCAAAGTGCTGGGATTACAGGCGTGAGCCACCACGCCCAGCCAAAAACTTTTAAAGTGTAATGTTCAACACATAATTAACAGTATCCAAACACATAAGGAGAAAGTACACTGTGAGTGAGAATCAGCAGAAATGAAAGAAAACAGAAACAGACACACATTGAGTCCATACATTGCAAACATGCATAAAATGTTCCAGGAGAAAAAAAAATGAGCTCACAATTTTTGTAAAAAAAATTATAAATTACCAAATGGAAATTAGAAGACTGGGGGAGGGGCTGGGCATGGTGTCTCACACCTGTAATCTTAGCACTTTGGGAGGCCAAGGCAGGATCACTTGAGGCCAGGAGTTTGAGACCAGCCTGGCCAACATGGCGAAACTCCATCTCTACTAAAAATACAAATATTATGCCAGGCAGTGGCTCACACCTGTAATCCCAGCACTTTGGGAGGCCAAGATGGACGGATCACCTGAGGTCAGGAGTTGGAGATCAGCCTGGCCAACATGGCAAAACCCCATCTCTATTAAAAATACAAAAATTATCTGGGTGTGGTGGCACATGTCTGGGAGGCCAAGGCAGGTAGATCTCCTGAGGTCAGAAGTTCAAAACCAGTCTGGCCAACATGGCAAAATCCCATCTCTATTAAAAATACAACAATTATCCAGGTGTGGTGGCACGTGTCTGTAGTCCCAGCTACTTGGGAAACTAAGGCAGGAGAATCGCTTGAACCCAGGAGGCAGAGGTTGCAGTGAGCCGAGATAGTGCCACTGTACTCCACACTCCAGTCTGGATGACAGAGTGAGACTCTGTCTCAACAAGAAAAAAGAAAAGAAAAGAAAAGAAAAGAAAAGAAA
>NW_012107341.1:1180105-1182048 GCF_000951045.1 Mandrillus leucophaeus | reverse complement strand
GAGAATGGCGTGAACCCGGGAGGCGGAGCTTGCAGTGAGCCAAGATCGCGCCACTGCACTCCAGCCTGGGCAACAGAGCAAGACTCCATCTCAACAAAAAAAAAAAAAAAAAAGAAAGAAAGAAAAAGTAATTGTCCCTTTGATAAAGGGCAATAAAAACTGGTGGATTTCAGACTATGATGACTCAGGCTGATGGGAGTTATTATAAAGAGTGATACTTACATTGATTATACCTACCCTGATATTTTTGTTAGAAATTACTATATTAGTTTCAAACATACTACTTAAGACATAAATTTGTATCTATTTGAAACATGTAGCTAATTAATCAGAAAAAAAGTTAACGACATTTCAATAGAAGTTTGAAGTGACCATAATATAGTTATTTTAGTTATCAAAATTTAGGGGATTGGATTGTAAAATGCCTCTTCGGACACAAGTAAATTATATGGATTGATGTATAGTACAAAACACTTCTTAGCACATTAGACTGGTCATATCATAGCTGCTGTTATTAGACACCTGTTTAAATTTTAGAAAACTAAAATAAATTACTAGCACTTAATTTCAGGCTTCTTTTGCCTCTGGCTAATTAAGCACCCTCACACCAGTAGCTTTAGTATTGCACTACGTTTTTAAAATAAAAGTGAATGAGGCCTCCCCATTAAGATTGATTTATGATATATAAAATGTTGTCATGGTCTACTTGTTTACAAAGTGTGAACCATTTTCACTGGAATTTACCTATTTATGGCTCAGAAATAGTTTTATGTTGAAAATATTTTTATTTTAGAAAAGGAGATAAACACAACTTCATTCATGAAATAAATATTAGCCTAAAGAATAATAAGAAATGTTTTCCTTTAAGTGTCAGAGGCAGCATTTCATCAAGTTAACACAGTATTTATTTATTTATTTATTTATTTATTTATTTATTTATTTAAGACAGAGTCTTGTTCTGTCGCCCCAGCTGGAGTTCAGTGGCATGATCTCGGCTTACTGCAACCTCTGCCTCCTGAGTTCAAGCAATTCTCATGCTTCATCCTCCCAAGTAGCTGGGATTACAGGCATGTGCCACTACGCCTGGTTATTTTGTGTACTTTTAGTAGAGACAGGTTTCACCATGTTGGCCTGGTTGTTCTCGAATTCCAGACCTCAAGTGATCCTCCTGCCTTGGCCTCCCAAAGTGCGGGATTACAGGTGTGAGCCACCGTGCCCGGCCAACACTGTTTTAAAATAAGGTAATTGTTTTGGTTACTAGGGTCAGAATCAAAGAGATTTTTTTTTTTATTATAGCTACCTCAAATTGCAATTTAATAATTTCTACATATGTAGAATAACCCAAAATAATAAGCTGGTAAAATAAGCTGTAATTTTTGTGATGTGATATTACTGATAGATATAACATTGATATTGTTGATACAACATTGACATTAATTTGAATAATGTTAATTTATATTCTCAAATTTAGAACACTGTTACTTTTATAAAGCAATACTTTTTATAAGAATCTCAGGAATAAAAGAACTGATGAATAAATAAAGTAAGTTATACTGGATTTTTCGGTACACAATCATTCAAAAAATTCTGGGAATTGAGGATCAATTCTGCTGTAGTCAATTTGAATATTTTGTAATTCCAAATCTGAATAAATAAAGCTTGTATTTAATTATGTAGTAACATGAAAAAAGTTAATAAATTTTTAAAAAATGTAAAATTTCTTCATTTAATATTATTTGAGTGCAGTAAAATACAGAAGAATTTAAAAAGTAAAGACCTAATCAACCCGAGAAAAACTTCATAAAACCAAAATCAGTGATAATATCTTAAAAGCAGCCAGAGGTGGGGGAAAAAACACAGAATACCTTCAAAGGTTTGACAGATCTTTTCTACATAGCAATAATAGATTACAACAGGAGTTCTAACATATATATTTATATTTA
>NW_012107341.1:1130102-1179594 GCF_000951045.1 Mandrillus leucophaeus | reverse complement strand
ATAACATTATATTATCATATATATGATACATATATATATTGAAATGGTGTCATTGTCTGGGGTAGTACCCGAGGTTTGTTGTCCCATGGCCATGGAAAACTAAGACATACCAGAGTGAAGATA
The DNA here is from genome assembly GCF_000951045.1 of Mandrillus leucophaeus. Taxonomy (NCBI): domain Eukaryota; kingdom Metazoa; phylum Chordata; class Mammalia; order Primates; family Cercopithecidae; genus Mandrillus; species Mandrillus leucophaeus. The sequence goes on along the minus strand of NW_012107341.1, from coordinate 1,179,471 downwards.
AGAGTGGTTGTTTTAATAGACAAAAGAAAGAGAACAGCTCTCTGTGCAGAGAGGGGTCCTGGAGAAAATGGGTTCCTACTTCCACAGTGAAATGCAGAAGGATTTTTAGATGGCTTGAGGAGGTGGTGTCTGATTTACATAGGGCACACAAAATTGGCTGAACCAGATGTGCCATTTGCATAGCACATGAGAATCTAGCCACTGCCACCCTAATCTTATTATGTAGATGGGTTCTCTACCTGACTGGCGCCTTGTTGCTTGCTTTTTACTGTATGCGTGGTGACAAAGAAAAGGGAAAATGGAGCCTCCATGCTGAATATACCTGGCTTCCAGGTAGCCTTTCCCTATTGGCACAGCTGTCGGCATTCACGCATGCAAGCTTCGAGCTTGCTTATCTATGTTTGCAGCTGGATTCTTCAGGCTGATCTTGTTAGAAAATAAATGATTTGGGTGCTGCTTTTTTGTTAAAAGGGAAACCCTGCCAAGGACTCTGTTGCCCTTACTATCTGATTAAACAATTTGTTTCTAGCTCCTGTATCAACATGACATTGTATTTTGCTACACTGACAGAGAAAGCAACATTAAATTTAAAATATTGCAAACCACACAAAATCCACAAAATGAATAGAAGAAAATAAAATAAATCTATTCAAAATTCAACCAACTGTAATGAAACAAAAAACAAGAATCAAAACAATCTAGTGAAGAGAGTTACTCCCACATCAACTATTTAGCAGTAAATGAAACATTGTACTACAACACTCCAAACTGAATTACATATTTTCAAATAAGCCTTTGAGATTATAAAGGTCTGTCTTCATACAGAACTTACAGAACTCCAAAAATTAAATACAAATAAAATAATCAGTGACAAAAAATAATAAAAATTTATCTTGGGATAATAATTAAATGGTGCAAAGGAAAAACAGAAAAACAAAAATGTAATAAAAGACATTGAATAAAAAATGAAAAACATCCAAGAGAATGAACATGAGATAAAAAATATTTGAAAATGTTAAAGAGAAGGTGGTCAAAGTGGAAGATAAACAAAGAAGAAACAATATACATATAATTGGAGTTCCTGAAGAACAAAAACCAAACAGTGGAACAGAATGTGTTAAACCATGGTTTCTGGACCTTGGCATGGTCAGAATTTTGGGCTTCATAACTCTTTGCTGAAGGAGACTATCCTGTGCAATGTAGGATGATTAGCAGCACCCCTGACCTCACCCACTAGATGCCGGTAGCACCCTTCCCAGGTGAATGAAAAGCTACAAAATGAACAGCAAAGTAAATCAAAAGAAAGCATGGAAGGAAAAATAAAAAATGATAAGCAAAGTAATGAATAAATTAGAGAAGATGAAGTAACAGGCACTCAAGCTACTTTTCTGCTTTAGCCAAATAGAAAACTGGACAAATTGTAAAAAAAAAAAAAAAAAAAAAAAAAAAAAAATCATTTCCAGACACTGGCCAAAGGCACTGAAAGACTGGAATCTCTAAAGAAGGGAAACTAACAATGTGAGCCCTACAATTATACCAGCTTGCTTCCTGGGGGGGCAGTTTTTAAGCCACAGTCCAGGAAAGTGAAACCCAAACATAGCTTTACATTCCTGTTGGATTGAAGAGGAGATTAGAGTTCTGAGAAACCAAGGAATGGAGAATTTGCCCGGTAAGATGACAGAAAAGAGGGAGTTATGAGGATGTGGAGGAGCAGTGGGGCTTTGGAAATATGCAGAAGAGATAGCTCAGGTCTTTGGGTACTGATCTGTGTATACAAAAGAAGGAAATGCTAAAGCTAAGGAAAAACCCACTGTAAAGAAGTGGGCATAAGCTTTCCCTGAAACTCAAACAGAGCAGGGAACGTTTTATGTCCCCACAAACTAGAATAAAACACTTTATAGTACATAGGTACATCAGGTCAGATCTTCAAAAGCATATTACCTTTGTAGTCAGGCTTAACTAGTTCAACTTTAAAGATTGCTCTGGACTTTCTCAAATTTTAAAAGCACCCGACTGATTCCAATTACTTTATTTGCTGGAAAAAAATCCAAAACTTAAGAATAAAACAACTTCCAGCAACCAACCAACAACTTAAAGTCCAAAATAAGTTATCAGTTTAAAAAATAAAATGAAACTACTTTTCATGCAAAGAAGCAGAAAAATACTGCCCATAGGGGAAAAATCAGTCAATAACAACAGTCCTATGAGTGATAGACATAAAAGACCAAGCAGCTATTGTATTCAAACAGCTATTACAAATCTGTTTCATATGTTCAGATCATAGAGACAGTCATAATCATGATAACAAGGGATGATGTGAAAATGCAAACGGACTTCTAGACATGAAAAATACATCTGAAGTAAAAGATAAGTTGGTAGTTTTAAGAACAGAGCAGATCTTGCATGATGAAAGATCAGTAAAAATAAAGACATAGCAACATAAACTATTCAAAATGAAAAGAGAAAAAATAAAGCTTCAAAATAAAGCATCAGTTACTGTGGAACAGTATCTAGTAAGACATCTAACATACATGCATTGGAGTCTCAGAATAAAAGTGAGTTGAAAAAAAAGGTTGGTGACACAATGACACAAATTGTCCCTAGCTGATAAAAATTATAAATCTGAAGACACAAAATGTTCAACAAATTTCAATCTGTATAAAAATGTTTTAAAATTATGCCCAAAACACATCAATGACATTACTGAAAAACAGTGATAAAAATAAAATCTTAAAAACAACTAGAGAAAAGATATTTACAAAGAAACACATGTAAGAATGACTTCTGGCTTTTTGTCAGTTTGTGCAAGCCAGAAGAAAATAAATGCACATATTTTAAGTAACGAAAATAAATAAAAGAAACTAAGAAGATATTAACTAACAATAAAAATATTTAAAATTAGAGGCAAAATAGAAACATTTTTATAAAAACAAAGCTGAAAGAATGCACTGCCAGTAGACCTGAAGGAATTTCTTTAGACAGAAGAAAATAATGTATATGAAAATTCAGGTTTACACAATGAAATAAATTGAGGTTAACAGAAATGATAAACAGATGGGTAAATATAAAATACTATTTTTCATCTTGGAGTTCTTTAAAGTATCACCGTTTAAAGCAACGATTATAGTAATGTGTTTCAGGTTTATAGCATACAAAAAAGTAAATTGTGTGACAGTAGTATAAGGGACAACAAAGAAAATGAGCATATGCTGTTTAAATTTTTTTGCACTATTTTTGGAATGATATATTATTATCCTGTAAACCCTGGAGTTAAAGATGTATATTGTAAAATATCTATACTATAAATCCTAGAGAGATAGCAACAACAGAAAAGAAAAAAAAATTTTAAAGTATACGTAGTAAGCTAATAGGAGATAAAATGACATTTTAAAATTAAAAAAAATTCTTAACTAACTCAAGAGAAAGTAACACAAAAGAAAAATAGAGTAGATAAAACAAATAGAAAAAAACAGATTTAAACCAAATTATGTCTACTGCTAAACAGAATTTAATATAATGAACTTAAAAGTCACAAATTGTTAGTTGGATAAAAAACTAAGACCTGGCCGGGTGCAGTGGCTTATGCCTGTAGTTCTAGCACTTTGGGAGGCTGAGAGGGGCAGATCACCTGAGGTCAGGAATTCGAGACCAGCCTGACTAACATGGTAAAACCCTGTCTCTACTGAAAATACAAAAATTAGCCAGACGTAGTAGCGGGCACCTGTAATCCCAGCTACTCAGGAGGCTGAGGCAGGAGAATTGCTTGAACCTGGGAGGCAGAGGTTTCAGTGAGCTGAGATCGCACCATTGCACTCCAGCCTGGGTGACAAAAAAAAAAAAAAAAATTAAGACCCTGCTATACACTGACCACAAGAAAACCATGTGAAATATAAATAGAAGTTTAAGGTAAGATGTAAAAATATATATAATTCAAAAACTAGTCAAATTAATGCAGAATTAACTGCAATCATATCAAAGTGAATTTCAGAACAAGAAATTTTACGAAGGAGTCAGATATTTTACAATAAGAAAGGGATCAATCCATAAAATGTACATAAAATATATTTAAAATGTGTATCACCTAATAACAGAACTCAAAATACTTGAAGCAAAAACCGATAGAACTGAAAGGCAGATTTACAGTTAGTAGATATTTCAAAACTCTGTTCTCAGCAGTTTATAGGAAAGGTAGACAGAAAAAACAGGGGGATATGGAACATATGAAAAACATTAATCAGCTAACTTGATCTAATTGATATAAATAACAAAGGCACACAGAACATTCACTGAGATAAATTATATTCTGGAATATCAAACAAATCAAATGAAATAGAAGGAACTGAAATTATAGAAAGATGTTCTCTGATAGGAACAAAATTAAACTAGAACTCAATAATAAAAGATGCCTGGTAAAAAATAAAAGCGTATATGCACATTTAAAATATAGCAATATACAAATGGTTAATACATCATTATAAAGTTAGGTTTATTTCAGGTATGTAAGGTTTGCTTAACTTTAGAAAATGGGTAAATGTGATTCATTGTATTAACTGTTTAAAATACAAGTCATTTACTCATCTCAAGATGTGAAAAAAAATTTGATAAATAGGATTGACATTATCCTTAAATTAATAATGGAAGTCTGTGAAAAGGTAAATCAAACAATACCAAACAGTGAAATGTTGAAAGCCTCCCTTCTGTAATCAGTCTCAAGCAAGTATGTCCTCTTTCACATCCTCTTTCTCCTCCTCCCTTCACCTAAGCACTGAAGTTCTTAGCCAGCCCAATCAAGCAAACATAAAAATGGTATAAAAATTGGAGGTGACTAAACAACACGGTTATTCTTGATAATATGATTATATATGTAAAAATCCAAATAAATATGTAGTTAAATTACTTTTCATTTTATTTTACCTTATTTTATTTTTAAGACAGAGTCTTGCTTCATCACCCAGGCTGGAGTGCAGTGGCATGATCACAACTCACTGCAGCCTCAATCTCCCTAGCTCAAGCCATCATCCTGCCTCAGCCCTCCAGGTAGCTGGGACTACAGGCATGCACCACCATGCCCAGCTAATTTTCGTATTTTTTGTGGAGACAGGGTCTCCCCATGTTGCCCAAGCTGGTCTGGAACTCCTGAGCTCAGGCAATCTGCCACTGACTCCAGCCTATACAGTTAAATTACTATGATATAAAGAAACTGAATAAGGTTTTCAGAAATAAACATTATCGGAAATGCATTTATTATATTCTAAATATCAGCAAGAAACAGAAAGTTTTAAAACATTTCATCTATCACTTAAAATTGTATCAAAACCTATTCACTATTGAGTAATAAATCTATGAAATTATATTCAAGAATCCTATGGCAAAACTAGTAAATGTGTTGAGAGAAAATCTAAAACCTAAACAGACAGGGAAATATGCTATTCTCTGGACTGGAAACTTAAAATGTTTAAAAAGTTTAGAGATTCCTAACAGTTTCAATGCCATCTAAATCAATATTCTACCTGTATTTTTGTGGGATTTTGAAAAGTTCTTTAAAAAATAGATACATAAAAACAAAGAGTCAGAAATAACTAAGACTATTCTTAAGTAGAGGGGAGAAATTCAATACCCTTTCATGGCAACTTGCTGGCCTCATAAGGGTCACAGTGTTTTAATGGAAAAACTTCTGTTTTTAAGAAAAAACTGTTCACTTGGTAGGACGTAACCTGAGTGTTGAAGCAATTTTCTTCTTGCCTGAGAGAATAAAAACTACTCAAAATTTTTCCTGGCCTACAGTTAAAAGAAACAATAAGAGGTTTTCTCGAGCTTGCAGGATACTACAGATGCTGGGTCCTACATTTTGCCCTAATGGCCTCACCATTGGATTAGCTTACTAGAAACTCAGTATCAGAGCCTTTACCTTGAGAAGACAGCCATGAGCAGGCTTTTCTGCAAATGGAAATAGCCTTACAACAGTCTTCAGTTTTAGGACTTCCAAATTACGCTAAACCTTTCACCCTGTTCATTCATGAAAATAACATTCAGGCATTAGGAGTACTTACCCAAACACATGAAGGAAAATAGAGGCCAATCACATTTTATAGCCTGTGATTGGACTTAGTAGCTAAGGCATATTTTAATTGTTTAAAAGCAGTAGCAGCAGCAGCCAAATTGGTAGCTTCATCTGAGCTGCTTTTAAGACACAAGCTTTATTTGCAAGTCTTGCACACTGCAAAAAATATATATTAAATTCCATTCAAACTCTGCATTTGTCAGCAAATAGATTAACATCTTCTGGAATTCTTCTCCTATCTCCTAATTGCTATCTAAAATGTTGCAACTTACTTAACCCTGCTACTCTACTACCTCTGCCTCATGCAGGTGAAGACCACAATTGTGAGTGTAGTGTTAGAAATAGTGGCTCCTCATGTTCGTATGTGAGATAATCTCTTTGATAATCCTGAGTTGATACTTTTTGTTGATGGGTCTTATTATAAAACTCAGAAGGAAAATACCAGGCAAGGTATGATCTTATCACCTGAAATGAGTTAATACAGAAGAGAACTCTTACCCAATATAAGTCAGTTTCTCCTGAGCTTGTACATACAGCTAAAGACAAGTCAGTGAACACTTATACAGATAGTTATATGCTTTTGGAGTAGTCCATGATTTTGACATGTTATAAAAACAAAGAGGGGGACCCCCCCATTAAAAACAGTCTCCAAGCAAATGCACTCCTTTCTGCTATCCTCTTATCATCACGAACTGCCATTATTAAGATTGAAGGTCATAGCTGTAAAACTAAACCTGAATATCAAAGGAATTCCCTGACAGATTTCTATGCTAATCAGCTAGTGCTGAAACTGTTAGGATATAAAATTTGAATAAACTCTACAAGATTGATCAAAGTCAACTCACGTATGGTGACCTATTTAACAAACTGCTAAGTGTGCCTGATTTGGAAAAACAAAATTGATACCTGAAAGGCTGTAAATTCAGTGCTAAACGTGAACTCAAAGAGCTCTCAGATGGGTGCCTAATACTTCCTTCAGGTACTTCCTGAGTCCTTGAAGCTTCCACTATTAAAAGTTCTGCACTCCACAAAGCTGTTCACTCTACAACTCATCAAGTAACAGATAGCATGATCCAAATTACGAACAAACACTGGTGGGGTGACTGTTATCACATTGATAAAATGGCTTATAACCAATGTTTGGTTTGTCAAACTCATAATCCTGTGAAAGCAATAAAAACTTCAGGTGGTGTGTTTTCACTATCAGACTTTATTCAATTGTCATTTTCAGTGGGATATCAGTATATTTACATGTTACCTGGATGGATAGAAGCTTTCCCATCTGGGAAAGCTGATCTTATGATGGTAACTAACAAGTTATTTAAAAAGTATTTCCTTTATGGAGCATCCCTGGAGAAATCTCCAGCAACAGAGGAACCTATTTCACTGGACAATTTAGAAAACAGTTGAATAAGCTTATGCGCACAATGTCATCACCATTGTCCCTATTACCCTTAGTCTTCTGGAAAGGTCAAAAGATAAATGACATTTTGCAGCTGAAATGGGCAAAATTAACTAAATCAATTTGATTGCATTGGCCAAAGATATTACCTCGGCTTTAATGGTCATCATATCCACCCCCAATTGAAAACATCGATTGACTCCTTATGGAATAAGTTCCTGGAAGGCATATGCCGTTAATAGTAGAACCTCATGTATCTTCCATTCTCCTAATGCATTATGTCTAAGTGTATTTTCACGAGGTAAAGGAGATCTTCCATGACCCACAGACTGAGAACAACCAAACCTTTCAAAACCCAGAACCTGGAGATTGGATCTTCTGAAAATGACATCAGAGACCTCATTGAACCCATGGTCCTATCCCCGTTGGAAGAGACCATACCAAATTCTACTTGCCATCCGTGCTGCAGTAAAATATCAAAGGCTTACCCTTGGGTTCACATCTTACAACTCAAAAGGGCCCCTCCAAGCTCCTGGAAATGTATACCTGTTTGAGACTTGAAGGTAAACCTGACCAGGAAAACTTTTCCCCAGAAGCAGATGGCATCCTAGACATTGACAGCTACCCTAAGGCCATAGATCAAGACTTTTCTGACATCATGAAAACCGAAAACCTTATCCTTTTTCCTCTGTTTTCTATTTCTGCCATCCTAATCCTTCCCTTTCTTTACAGGAAAAGCCATGGACTATAATTTGTGGATGGCTTTAGCAAAGGCTTATGCTCCAGTAAGAAACCAAAACAATTATTAAATTTGTACCTAATGCCCCCAAATTAGGAAACGATTCCACTAATGCCACTGCTTGTCTGTGTTACCAGTGGCAGTCATGCTAAAACCTCAAAGGAGGAGTGGAAATTGATATTCTAGATATGACTGCTACTTGCTTTCCTGTGCTTATTGAAAACAATACTCTGACCTTTCCAGTTAATAACAGAATGGCTACCAAATATAAAAAAACCTATCCGAGTGATGCCTATAAAAGGTATATTGTGCTTCCAGGCATTGAATACTCAAGATTTGGGGATCACTTATGGGGGTACAACTAATTGCTTGTATGATGTCACTGGGCTAAATCCAGTAAGGTCTTGTTCCACTGAATATGGTTATGCATCCTTCCAGCATGCTTTGAAGGGACTACACACAGAAAATAAATTACTCATCGAACCTGGCTCAGGAGCTACATAGGCCTATGGGTGAAAAAGTGTAACTAGCCTCTGCTCACATGCCACCAGGTGGCCCTCTTTTCCAGCTCCTGGGGGCCTGCAGATACATCGGGTCTGAGGAGAATTTGTTTACTGTGTTCTGCCTCCTTGCTGGTTCATATCTTGCTAATGGGCCTGGCTCACTCCTGTCTTCCAAATAGCTTTCTCTGAAAGTTTCAATAATACCTTCCATAATCAAAGGCCAAAGTGATCAATAACCAAAATTAATACTAACCTTAAAGTGGAATGAAGATAAGTTACTTTCCACTGAGAAAAGTTTCTAATGAGGTTCCTGGATGCTCACTCTTGTTGGTAGATGGTGCCAGTTGTATGGAATTTGAAGGTAATCCATAAATTGGGAGAACATCTTGAAATTTGTAGCCAATTATATTTTCCAGGGTTTAAATGGGAAGAAGCCACTCTCTTGAAGGGGGATTAAAAAAAAGTCATGTTCAGCAAAAACACTTAATGGAACACCATACAGTGTTAGATCTCTTCTTGGCTTATGTTGGGATCTTGCATGTGGTGCTAAACAGAACTGAGTGCTGCACTTATCTTCCCCCTGGTTTTACTACTACAGAAAGCTTAATTTAAAAGGTAGCCAACACTGCTATTCCTGTAGATACTACCACCGAATGCACCACGGACATTTCTCAGGGAAAAGAAACACATGATGTGTTTATGGAAGTAGCTAACAGCTGATTTGCAGGCATCCCGAATGGTGGATGGGAAGGCTGGCTAGTCTAAGATTTTCTCATCTCTATGTTTCATTTAATCATCTGCAGATTACTACGATTGATATTACCAGGCTAACTACAAAAATAGGTATCTCTTTAAATCAGACCATTTTACGGCACACTATTGTTCTTAATTGCCACTCCACCCCAAACACAGACTATGACCACTAAGACTTAAATACTGCTGAACTGTCTTTATTGCTTGAATTTTGAATTGTTTGTTCTGATGAGTTTAGTTTGCAGAGATTCCTGTTAAATAGTGTACTTCCCCTCTTTCTTTATATTATCCTCCCAATAGCCATTATAGTGGTCTCCCTTGTGTGTTATATCCCTTAAGAATCATAAATGCTCATTTATAGCCATCCTTTGTACATCAAAAGATCTCATTACAGTTAGAGTAACAAAAACATGAGGAAAACATAATCATCCAACTAATTTCATATAATGAATTGCGAATTTTATACAGAGACCAAACAAGTCCATTATGAAGGTGACAGAAAGGAGTGTCAGTGCTAAGGTTTTGGTCACTCTCTCAAAATTGAGTGGCTGAGCAAAAGAGAATAATTGTTAAATTAAATTAGATTTGGCCTGAAACTAACCTACATATGTAATAAACTGTAATCTAAATTATATGTGAACCAACTGCAACCTAACAACTTGTGAGTAAATTCTTACAACATGCAGCTGTGTTGCAGCCAATCATAGCAGCCAAGCTTTCAGCCAATCACAGGCTGCAAACCAGCAAAACATGTTAAACTAAGGCAAACACGGAACTATACCATGTAGACTATTTTTGTATGTCACTTCTGTTTCCTGGCTATAAATATTCCCTGCCCACATTTTGCAGTGGAACTCTCTGAATGGCTTTTGTGTTGAGTGCTACCTTGTTCACGAATCTTTCTTTTCTGCCCAATTAAACACTGCTACATTTAATTTATCCAAGGTTCTTTTTTTTTTTTTTTTTTTTTTTTTGAGATGGCATCTCACTCTGTCACCCAGGCTGGAGTGTAATAGCATGATCTCAGGTCACTGCAACCTCCACCTCCCAGGTTCAAGCAATTCTTCTGCCTCAGCCTCCTGAGTAGCTGGGATTACAGGCACTCACCATCATGCCCAGCTAATTTTTGTATTTCTGTAGGGAGTTTCACGATGTTGACCAGGCTGGCCTTGAACTCCTGATCTCAGGTGATCCTGCGGCCTCGGCCTCCCAAAGGAGCCACGGCACCCGGCTATTCTTTTTTAATGGTAACATATTCACAGGTTCCAGGGATTTGAATATGGATATATTTGGGGGGTTAAATATGAATATATTAAAATGATAAAAAAAATTCAGGTAAAGGAAATGAAGGAAATTTATTGCCAACAAGTGTACACTAAAAGAAATCCTGCCTAACAAAATATTACCTTTTTCCTTTTATTTAAGGTTCATATGATTGTTTTAAATAAAAGTATAACATTGTCCTCTGAATGTATGTATGACAACTGTAGAGTAAGAGATGAAAACATGTGATAAATTAACATAAGGTTGCAATGTTTGTACATGTTATGTGAAGTGGTATGTTAACTCTAAGTGAACTGTGGACAGTTAAACATGCATATTGTTTTCTCTAGAGGAGCCCCTAAAATGCAAAGTAAAGAAGTATAGTTAAAGTGTCAATTGATGGCTTAAGCTGGAATTCTTAAAAAGCAAAAAGACAAATTTAAATAATTCCCAAAAAAGCAGAAAGAAAAGGAACAGAGAAGTAGAAAGGTAGGGTTTTCCAGAAGCCAGTAATAAAATGCTACACTTAATCTAAATATATCATAATTACATTAATTACATTAATTGCAATATACTAAACATTCCAATTATAAGGCAGACATTGTCAGAATAGATAATAAAGCAAGACACAGCTATATGCTACTTACAAGAGGCATACTTGAGATATATAAAGATACAAATCCATTGAAAGTAAGTCAATGGAAAATACATACAATGTAAATAAAATATAAATAGGCTTTAGTGGCTATTTTGAGATCAGATTAAATAGACTTCATGACAAAGGGTGTTACAAGACATAAAGAGGGTCATGGCTTAGTTACAAAACAGTTAATTTGTCAAGAAAACCTAACAATCATAAATGTGTATGCATCTAGTAACAAAGGTTCAAAATACGTGAGACAAAAATGAACAGACCCAAAAAGGAGAGATACATAATTCCACTGATCACCTTAGGAGGTTTTAAGACCTTTGTCCACTTGATGAAGCAGCTAGACAAAACAACTAGTAAATACCTAGATCTAAACAACACATCAATCACCTTCAGGTAGTGGTATTTATAGAACACTACACCAAACAAACACTAAATATTCTTTTCAAATGCACATGGTATATTTACTACTATAGATGATATGTGAGAACACAAACAAGTCTTAATACATTTAAAAGTATTGAATTCATCCCACATATGTTCTCTAGCCACCACAGAGCCAAATTAAAAATCAATGATCATAAGACATCTAGGAAAATATCAACTCTTTTAAAATTAAACACATTTCTAAATAAACTACAGGTCAAAGAAGTCGTCACAAGATAAATTAGAAAATATTTAAACTTATTGCAAAAGAAAACATATCAAAATTTGTATAATGCAGTTAAAACTCTGCTAAGAAGAAAAATTAGCTTTATTTGCTTATCTTAGAAGACAAGAAAGATCTAAAATTAATGATAATGTTTCAATATTAAGAAATTAAAGGCTAGGTGTGGTGACTCACGCCTGTAATCCCAGAACTTTGGGAGGCTGAGGTGAGTGGATCACTTGAGGTCGGGAGTTCAAGACCAGCCTGGTCAACATGGTGAAACCCTGTCTCTACTAAAAATACAAAAATTACCCAGGCATGGTGGTGGGCGCCTGTAATTCCAGCTACTTGGGAGGCTGAGGCACAAGAATCACTTGAACCCAGGAGGTGCCAATTGCAGTGAGCTGAGATCACACCACTGCACTCCAGCCTGGGCAACAGAGTGAGACTAGGTCTCAAAAAAAAAAAAAAATTCAAAAAAAAGAAACTAGAAAAATGATTAAATTAAACCAAAACTAAGAAGGAAGAAAATTTAAAAATGATATGAATACAAATTGTGAAATGGAGGAAATTGTGAAATACAAGAGAAAAAATTTGAAAAGTCAAAAGTTATTTCCTACCTAAGTGTCCACAGACAAATGAATGGATAAAGAAAATATGGTGTGTCTGTGTGTGTGTGTGTGTATAAATATATATATTAGGATATTATTCAGTCATAAAAAGAAAAAGAACCTGCCATTTACCACAACATGGATGAACCTGAAGGACACTGTAAGTGAAATAAACCAGGTACAGAAACAGAAATATTGCATGATTTTACTTATATGTGGAATCTTAAAAAGTCAAGCTTATAGAAGCAAAGAGTGGAATGGTGGTTTACAGGAGCTGAGAGGTGGAGAAAATGAGAGATGTTGGTCAAAGGGTATAAACTTTCAGTTTTAAGATGAATGAGTTCCAGAGATACACTATGGGGACTGTAGTTAATAATACTGTATTTGTTACTTGAAATGTGACAAGAGAACAGATTTTTGGCATCCTCACCACATATACACATACATACACACAAATGATAACAATGGGTGATGACATGTGTTAATTAACTTGACTGTGATAATCATTACACAATGTATACATGTATCAAATCATCATGTTGAACACCTTGAATATATACATTTATTTTTCAATTAAATATTTTTTAAAGCCCAAAGGTTTTGCTTTGAAAGCATTAACAAAAGTGATAGACTTATTGTTAGTCTGATCAGGCAAAAGAGAATACATATTACCAATATAAAATATTACAGATCCTAAAAAAGGATAAGGAAATATTACAAACTTCTGTGTGCCAGTTCTTTTGGCACTTAGACAAAATGAACAAAATCTTTAAAAATACAAGTTAACAAAATTAATACTAGATAAAATAGAATATGATAAATGCATATATGTATATATTATATATGGAGTTCTGTTTTTTTTTTTTTAATCAAAAGACTTACCACAGTGAAAACTTCAGGCCTAGATAGTTTTACTGATAAATGTTATCAGATATTCAGGAAACAACCACCAATCTTATGTAGGTTATTTCAGAAAATAAAAGAGGAAGTACTTCTCCAACAATTTTAGGAGTCTAACTTTACCTCATACAACAAAATCAGACAAAGATTTTACAAAAAATAGAGGAAATCATAGATTAATATTTCTCATATACACAAACACAAACATCTTTACAAAGCAAATAAAAAACAATAATTTATAGAAAAAATATATCATAATCAAGTAAACTTTATCTCAGGAATGCAAACATTCACTTACCATTAAAAATTAATCAATGTAATTTAACATACTAACGGAGTACAGGAGAAAATTATTTTGCTAGATATACCTTTGATGAATTTTTAAAAATATATAATGAACAGGTTTAAACATGGAGTAGAAAAAAGTGAAAAAGGAAATCATAAACAGAAAAGTCAATTCTTCATAGGAATAGAAAAAAATACTAAATTTATATGAAAACACAAAAGACTTGGAAAAGCCAAAGCAATAATGTACAAAATAAGAAAGCTAGAGACATCACACTTCCTGACTTCAAAATATGCCGCAAAGCTATAGTAACCAAACCAGCATGGTACTAGTATAAAAACAGACACAGAGACCAATGGAACAGATTAGGGAACCCAGATATAAAGACACATAATTGCAACCGATTCAACTTCAACAAAGGCTCCAGGAATACACAATGGGAAAAGGACAGTCTTTTCCATAAATGGTGCTGGGGAAACTGTATAGCCATCAGCACAAGAATGAAACTAGACCCCTACCTCTCACCATACACAAAAATCAAGTCAAAATGGGTTGAAGATTTAAGTCTAAGATCTGAAGCTCTGAAACTATTAGAAAAAAAGCTGAGGAAATGATCTAGGAAATTGGTCTGGTCAAATATATTTTGTGTAAGACCTCAAAAGCACAGTCAACAAAAGTAAAAATAGAAAAAATGGGACTACATCAAGCTAAAAAGCTCTGTACAGCAAAAAAAAAAAAAGTGAAGAGACTACTCACAGAATGGGGAAAATATTTGCAAACTACCCATCTGACAAAGGATTAATAACCAGAATGTATATAAGGACCTCACACAACTCTATAGCTATGTGTGTATATATGTATGTCTTATGTCTTATCCTGAAAATGTCTATTCATATCTTTTGCTACATATATACTGATTAAAAAGGGGCAAAACATATGAATAGACATTTTTCAGAATAAGATATAAAAATAGTCAACAGGCAGGTGAAAAAAATGCTGAACATCACCAATCAGAGAAATACACATCAAAACCACAATGAGATATCATCTCATACCAGTTAAAATGTCTTTTATCAAAAAGTCAGAGAATAACAAATGCTGGTGAGGATATGGAAAAAGGAAAACCTTCATTCACTGTTGGTAGAAATGTAAATTAGTACACCCACTATGGAAAACAGTATGAAGGTTCCTCAAAAAACTAAAACTAGAAATACTGTATGATTCAGTGATTCCACTACTGAGTATATATCCAAAATAGAGGAAAACAATATATCAGAAAGATATCTGCATTCCCATGTTTATTGCTGCTCTACTCGCATTAGGCAAAATGTGGACTCAACTTAAGTGTCCATCAGTGGATGAATGGGTAGATAAAATGTAGTATGTACATACAATGGAATATTATTCAGCCATAAAAGAGAATAAAATTCTGTCATTTGTACCAACACGGATGGAACTGGAGGTCATTATGTTAAATGAAATAAGCCAACTACATAAGACAAATATTGCTTGTTCCCACTGATATATGAAAGCTAAAATGGTGGATCTCATGAAGATAGAGAGTAGATTGGTGGTTACCAGAGGCCAAGAAAGGGAGTGTGGAGGGGGGATAAAGAGAGGCTGATGAATGGGTACAAATATACAGTTAGATTCAATAATTAAGACTGCGTTTGATATATCAGTGGGGTGACTATAGTTAACAACAATCTGTTGCACATTTCAAAATAACTAGAGGAGAAATATTCATATGTTTCTAGCATAAAGAAAAGATAGATATTTAAGGTGATAGATATTCCAATTAGTCTGATTTGATTTTTACAGAGTATGTGAATGTATCAAATCATCACATTTACCCCCAAAATCTGTATATCTATTATGTATCAACACAAATACATTTTAAAAATATGAAAGTTAATAGTGGTAGAATAGAAGGTATATACGGAAATTAGAGACAAACCAATGCAAAATTAAGAGACATGAACCACAGGATGAAAAGTCCAATATTTTTCTGGTAGTAATTCTAAAAGAAGAGAATAATTATAATTCATTGACAGTAAATAGATAAAGATGGAGAAATATTTGGTGAAAGTCATGAATTGTTAAATCAAAGAAGTATAATAAGTCCTAAGCCAGATGAACAAAAATACATCCTTTCCTAAACAAATTCTATTGAATCTGTAAAAAATCTCAAGACAAAGATAGTGTCCTAAATATAAGCAAAGGGGAGAAACACAGAATACCTGCAAACAATTAAACTCAGTGTATTTTAAAAGCAACAATACATCTTTGAAATCAATTAGATAAATTTGTTACTAAAAAGATCATAACTAGAATTGAACTAGAATTTTAAACCCAAGTTAGAACATTTTTCAAAACTGGGGGTGAATTAAAACATAGAACTAGAAAAAGTTTACATTTGTGAAAGAATTAACAAAAATTGAAATTCAGCAAAAACAAAATGGAACCAAGTTGCTAGGGGAGAAAAAACAAGTACAATAAAAAAGCAAAAGGAGGCAAAGAATTGGTAAAATATCATTGAAAATTGAAATAAATAGTAACCATTAAAGATAATAATTATTATAACAATAATTAGTTAATTAATTTTGATAAAATAACTGGAAGATAGAGAAAAATATCTCATAACTGATCTCCTTAAGTTATTAGAAGAAAAGACAATACGTTTTAAAAATGTTTTAATTACATTGTGCTAAAACTATGTATTTGCAGATATTTCCAATTCAAGTGGTTTCTCTTAAATTCTCACTTTCCATTAACTTTAATATACTTTTTGTGAATTTTAATTTAATGATTATGACAATAAAACAATGTAAATTCCTTAAACAGGAGAGGAAAAGTAGGGAAGCGTTAAATCTGGTCAATCCAAGAGGTGAGTGAAAGAAGAAATACGAAGAAAGAGGAACCCAAAAGAAAACATGATGACTAGAAAACAATAGCAATTTCCATTTATATTTGGTCTCTTTTAACTTATTGTTCATGCCTTCTAGGATGAAAGTGAACCACTTGTTAAAACAAACAAGAAATGCAGTGCAAAGGACTCATTTTACAAGTCCTCTACACAAAAGTAAGCAGTTTTCCCAGTGGAATTTTGATTTTGGAATATATTTCTTTTTCCTTCATGACACATCCTCTTTATGTCTACAATATTCTGGATCTCATGAGTGACCCAGAGAACATCAAACACAGACATTTACTTACAGTGATTGCTAAAATAAACATTGAAAGAAGAGTCTTAAGGCACACCTATGCTTGATGGAAGAATAAAACCAAAACAGAAAGTAAATGGTCAAAGAGAGAGAAAGGGGGATAAGAGTACAGCATCCTAGAAAGTCAAGACAGAGAAAGTTTAAAGGGGAGAATTCATTGACTCCATCAACAAATATATTGAGTACCTATTATGAATCTATGTCTTAGACTATGAGCTACATCAGTGAGTAGGCAAAGATCTCTGCTCTCAGGATCTCTCATTATAAAGGTATATTGGTCTGTTTTCACAATGCTAATAAAGACATACCCGAGACTGGGCAATTTATAAAGCAAAGAGGTTTAATTGACACAGTTCCACATGGCTGGGGAGGCCTCACAATCATAGCAGAAGGCAAGGAGGAGCAAAGTTACATCTTACACGGTGGCAGTCAGGAGAGCCTGTGCAGGGGAACTCCCATTTATAAAATCATCAGATCTCATGAGACTTATTCACTACCACGAGAACGGTATGGGGGAAACTGCCCCCATGATTCAATTATCTCCACCTGGCCCCACCCTAGACAGGTAAGGATTATTACAATTCAAGGTGAGATTTTGGTGGGGACACAGCCAAACCATATCAAAAGGGAAACAGACAATAATAAGCAAATACACTAAGAAAGTAAACAGACTATATCTTAGAAAGTGACGGGTAAGTCTGCGAAGAAAAGGTAGAACAGGATAAGATCAGGAGTCCCACATATACAGGGTAGCAGGCTTCAGTAATAAGTAGGAGGCGTGGGGAGGCCTCCCCAGGTGCTGAGGGGTGTGCAGAAATTTGGAGGAGTTGAGAGAGCACCCATGCAGAGACTTGGAGTGACTCTATTCCCTGAAGAAGGAATATGGAGCAAAAGCCCAGGTCAGAAGTGTGCTTAAGATGTTAAGAAAGAACAAAAGGCCAGGGTGCCTGGAGTAGGGTAATAGTAGGGTAAGAGGAGGGAGTAGCAAAAGGAAAGGTCAGAGAAGTGCTAGGAACCAGATCTTGTGGGACACTTTAAGCAATTGGACTGTCATTCTGAGTGACATGAGGCTTTAGCAGAGAAGTGGAAAGATCAGACTTGTACATGAAGGTAGCAATCATGGTGTCTGCTGTTTTCAAAGTAGATTTTTGCAGGGGAGAGAAGATGGAACACCAGTTAGGAGGTTATTGTTGTCATTTAGGACAGAGATAATGGTATCTTGGGGGAGAGTGCTGGCAGAAAAATTTGTAAGCAACGGTTGAGTTCTGGATGTATGTTGAATGTAGAGCCAACACAATTTTCTGATTGTGATGAATCTGGAAAAAAGAGGACTCAAAAATGATTCTAAACCTTTGGACTATGCAGCTGGATCTACTGAGGTTGCCATTTCGTAACAGGGTGAAGGCAGCGGAAAAGTCAGTTTTACATACATTGAGTATAAAGATGTTTATTAGACAATCAAATGGATATGTCAAGTAGGCAGCGTGAAATATGGATTTGAAGTTTGAGGCAGAGGCCTGGGCTAGAGAAATCAACCTGGGTGTCATGGCTTATAGAAAGGTATGTAAAGCCATGGCACTGAATGAGAACACTAAAGGAGAAGTGTAGTCAGACAGGCAAAGGGCACTGAGTCCTTGCACCTCGTTAAAAAAGAGAAAGAAAGAGGAAAAGCCAGCAATCGAGACTGAGAAGGAGCAACCAGTAAGGCAGGAGGAAGATGAAGAGTCTAGGTCCTGGAAGGCATATTGAGGATGTGTTCAGGAAGGAGTGATGAATGCCAGTTCACATGATGCAAATAGGTCAAGTGGGATGAGGCCCGAGAATGGATAATGGGGCTTACTAGTGGATTTAGAATTCAGCAGAGTGATAGAGTGAAGGCCAAAACACATGGCATGGCACAGAGAAATGGATGAAGAGGGAAAGAGAGGCAGCAAAAAGAATAAAAAAATGACAACACGTGTGGACCTCAAAGCACTTCATGTCTGCCCACTCTTTTTTCTTCACATATTTTGAACACTTCAGACAGGCTTCACATTTCAACTTCATTTTTTTTCTCATTCAAATTGAAAGTATACCCATGACCAAACATAGTGTCATGAAACACATGTATGAATGCCTACTATCCCAGGGGTGTTATGAAAACATTTAAAAACATGATATGAAGTTGGATTTCAAAGTATTAGAACAACATGAGAAAAAAGCTTTGTTCATCAGTCATCTTGAATCCAACTCTAGGGCTCAAAACATACCTGCTTGCTGAATGTGGGACTTTGGCATCCTTCATTCTTTTTCGTCTCAATTTTCTCATCTTAAAGATGAAGGTTGATAACTAAATGGCCCCTAAATCCCTCTCTCACTTTTGGGTTTATTTCCCATTGTATTCTTGTCTTGATTTTAATTTTAAAAATTTCTGTGATCATCTCAGAAACAGTTAATATTTTGATTAAGGACATGATACTTCACTCAGAATGGAAAAGTTTTATTATAAGACAAAGTATCAAATCAGAGTATTAAGTAGTTTATCTTGAAACATATAAAAGTATCCTTAGGGAAAAGTTTATTACCTTCATGGAAAATTCCTAAAATATTTATGAAATTTATCAGAGGCTCAAACAGTGAGGTATCTTTTAAGTTTTCATTGAGCTCACCGATTAATTTCTTACATACAATGCTAGTCAGATATGTTAGAAAACATTTAAGACTTTGCTATGATTTAAAATATCTTGTTATATTTAGTACTTCTATGATACTACTTTGAAGATAAGTAAGTTCAAAATGTGTTCACACACAACAAAAACACTATGGACTTATCGCTGATCTATTTAACTTTCCCAATATTATGTTTTTTAATTTTCACAGCATTCCTAGGTGGTAGAGACAATTTTTGTATTGGTTCTTGTTCACTCTTGTATCATAAACACCTCGCACAAGACTTGAAATATAGTCAACTCTGAACAAATATGTGTTGAGGAAGTGAGAATCACTGATAATTCTTTCAAAAATGACTTGACTGACAGGGGATTTTTTGGAAGGGTATGCCTTGTCCAGAGAATGGAAAGATCAAGTTTCGCACTAAGTGTGGATAGGGCAGGAGAAGTTCTGGGGATCCATCCATCTTGTCATAATATAGTCTTTAGAATGCGGGTTGTATGGTTTTCACTCTATCAAATTGGAATTGATTTCACCGTGTCTGTCATATATGCCTGTGAAAAAGAACAACTTTCAAAACTCCGAAGATCCCCATATTTTGTGTGTGTGTGTGTGTGTGTGTGTGTGTGTGTGTGTGTGTGTGAAATAATTGCATTTCATAGGATGGCTGAAGCCCTTCAACCACGCTAAAAAAAACTTGTGCAATTTGGCTGCATTAGTGTGGAATACTGGGAATGCTGCTGAATCTTAGGAGGCAGATTATGTGGATTTGAGTCCTGACTTTGACCAATAGCTGACCATAAGCAAAGGAAATCAGTTTTCTAAGCCATAGTTTATTTGTAAATTAATGGTATTCTCTGAAGGTCAAATGAGCATTTTTTTGGAAACTGTAAGATGTATGTAAGTTTTCTATTTCTGTGTGACAGACTGCAGGAATTTAGTAGCTTTTGTTATCTGGCAGTCCTGTAGGTCGGAAGTCTAGGCATATTCCAACTGGGTTCACTGTTTAGGGTTCCCTAAAGCTGGAATCAAGGTGTCAGCTGAGACTGGGTTCTCATCTTCCAAGATCATTCAGGTTGTTGACAGAATTCCATTCATTGTGGCTGTAGGACTGATATTTGTTTCTTCAAGGGCAGACAAAGAGCGTGTGTTGCTGTTTCGTGTCTCTTTTTGGAGCTTGCTTGCTTAGATTGGGCCTATTCAGGACAATCCCACCTTTTGATTAACTCAAATTCAACCGATTAGGGACCTTTACTACATGTGCCAATCTCTTGGGGCATATAAAATCACATAACACAGGAGTACTATCTCATCATAATCACTTCCTCTGCCTACTGTCCAGGGGAGGTGATTATATATGGTATGCACACCAAGAGGCAGGAGTCCTCGGCGTCATCTTCAGATTCTTCTTATCACAGTATAATATTGTTCTAAACTTTACCAATTGAATATACTTTTCATAAGATGTTTCTATTTAATAACTTCATAGAGCTTATGAAGATGTTCCTTGGGATAAGATGCTACCACCAAAACTTGTTCCAGAAGAAACAACATTGGAAAAAGCCGCTGACCCCATCTCACAGTGTTTTACTCTGAAAAGATACAAAGGGTTGCCAGCAATAACTCAGGTCAGCAGACTTCTCCGAGCAATAGTGTATTTCTCATTGTTACTGAAATTAGTTCCAAAACTTTAAGTCAAAATAATACTTATCTTGTTGTTAACAATACATAAGGAAGTAAATTTATGTAAGATAGGTAAATATATATATATACACACACACACACACACGCACACACACATATGTATGGAGCTGAAATTTCCATAATCGTACAAGTTATTGATGACTGCAAATACTTTGATATTTTCAATATTTAAAACTTTTATTGATTATATAAAGACTACCTCTTTCTCAAAAGTCATTTGCAATGACTGTGTTTATTTCTAGAATTGCAAGAGAATGAGTAAATAATGAAGAAGACAGAAATAATTTTACCAGATAACCTATGCTGAAGATGGTTCTTCACACAGAATCTGGATCTTAGCTCTGTACTTTTCATGGCAAAAAGAGAAGATCCATAGATTGCTATCTGATGTTATCACTTATTATGTGATAAAACAAAGCATACCAACTTTTCAGTAGTGACACTCATTCTTTTCATTTCTGAGTATCAAGAAGAATTTATCACATGAATTATCATATCTATGCCATAGCCAGATAACTTTTCCTCATGTGTGAATCTGTGTTACTCCACTGATTAAACCCATCACTTTTTATTAAAAAAAAAAAATCCATACTCCTTGACATGACACAGATCCAATTCTCCAATATTTGTCCGTGGTTCCCTCCTTAGCTTCATCCCTGTCCCATTCTCTTACTGTTACTTCTTACTGTTCCACTTTATTGGCCAAACATCACTCCTCACTGTTCTGTGTCCTATCTCTGTTGAGCTTCTCTCAAGTCTCAAGTCTGCCATGCTCTTTTCCAGCTTGTGTGCTTTGCAAAGAGTGTTCCACTGCCTTCCTCACTCTCCCTATTTATGCCAGGTGAATCTCAAGAATTTCTTCAGGTCTTATTGTAGCCCTCACTTTTGACCTCCCAACACTGGATTAGATGTCTCAACTTTGTGCTTGCAAAGTACCTTCTACTTCCATTGATTCCTTTATCCTTTTGTGCCACTTCTCACTGCGTAGGAGTCTTGTTAAGCCCTTGGACTGTTTCCTGTAATGAAGTTTTTGAGTACATAAAATCCATAGGATTAAAAAGAAAATCAATTATATTGAAATACAGCTCTTAATATAGATCCCAAGAAGTCCATTGATGATAGGTTAAGAAGCCCATATTTTCTTGTAAAATTTATTCAGCTTTTACAGAGGAAAATGATAATGAAAGGGGGAAAACATGGCTTTAATATAAAGACTCAAACCTGAGATTTTCACATAGAAAAAGTTAATTAAAAGATAAATATATATGGTTTCATCTAGCTAATTTTAAAGGATTGCTAAACTACTTTAAAATGTTTTTATACCTGTGAAAGTTGGTCCTTTCATTACACATTCCTTGGCGTTAAATTCTACTAGCATCCAAAGTCCTTCCTGGGCCAGATGAGATTCAAAGCTTAGGATCTAGCCTGGTTTGGAAGTGGGAGACTGGCCTGAGTTTGCAGAAGGTAGGCTACAGGGGATCCAAGTCAGAACAGTAGCTAAGGATGAAAACTAAAATCAGACCTTCCACATGGGTTTCGATCTGAAACAGGTGGATAATGAGACAGATTCCAGCTATGAGAAAACAAATTGAAATTGGAAGTTTGAGACCAGAGCAAAGACCATGAGTGGCTCCAGACCGAATCCATGAAGTGCTAGGAAAGCTTGAAGAATGTGTTTCCTAGAGAGCCTGGGACATGGCTGTGATGTGGAAAGGACTGTCAAGGGCACAGGAACTTATCCACCAGAAATTATCATGTGCTCATTAACTGTCATTGATTTTGATGATTATTTTTAGATGGTTGGTGAGCTCTGGGACAGATTTCAAACAAGATCTTTCTTGGCACCAGTCAAACCAGTTAATTTGTAAGTTTTATCTCCTGAAGTTCTCACACTAGGTTTTTCATTATCGTGTATTATAATTAAGAAGCTGGTGCTGTAGCCCATGGCTTAGATGGGTGGGTGAGGAGTATGTTCTCTGATGGAGACCAACCCAGGGCCCCCCTGACTCGCATCCTTAGGGCTGGGAAGATGACCCAAATCCCAGGACAATTGCTCAGTGTGCCTGCTTCCTTTACTTTCTCTTTACCCTCCTTAACATTTAGAATATTGGATGTACCATAACCATTTTGGAAAAGTCAGTGCGGTGACTCATGCTTGTAATTGGAGCATTTTGGGCAGCCAAGGTGGGAGAATTACTTGAGCCCAGGAGATAGAGACCACCCTGGATGGTCTGTAATTGAAAATGAGTTATAATTTCTCTTTTGTAGACATGGTAAGACCCCATCTCTACAAAAATAAGAAAAATAAAAATTAATTAGCCAAGAGGGATGGTGGTGCACCTGTAGTCCCAAGTACTCGGGAGGCTGAGGCAGGAGGATCCCTTGAGCCCAGAAGTTCCAGGCGGCACTGAGCCATGATTGCACCACTGCATTCCAACCTGGGTGACACAACAAGATCCTGCCTTAAAAATAAATAAATAGGCTGGGTACAGTGGCTCATGCCTGTAATCTCAGCACTTTTGGAGGCCTAGGCATAGGATTACCTGAGGTCAGGAATTTGACCAACATGGTGAAACCCTGCCTATAATCCCAGCTACTTGGGAGGTTGAGGCAGGAGAATCGCTTGGATCCAGGAGGTGGAGATTACAGTGAGCTGAGATCACGCCACTGAACTCCAGCCTGGGCAATGAGCGAGACTCCATGTCAAATAAATAAATAAAATAATATAAAATAGGGAGGGCTTTATAAACAATTTGATATAAGCAATTATAATGTCGCTAAAATCCATGGACTTTATATAAAATAGATTATACATTATTTTCTATCAATTTTTGTATTATATAGTTACTTTGTGTTCTATTAATGTTAGAAACCATGGTTTTATTACTACTACTTCCTTACATGTAATTTTCACATTTAGTCTAAAAAAACTTGGTGTTTCTGCCTTCGAAAACATTACAATATTGTCTCTTCATTTTTGTTCTTAACACAACCCACAACACAGGTTATCATCTTTGTTTTTATTTTGTATTCAATTTTGAATATTTTATGTACACAAAAGTGTATAAGAATGTGATATAGTTTGTGTATCTGCTCCCCAACTTCAGAAATAAAATATTACTTACACAATGGAAAATTTCTACGTACTTTTTTCTAAGCACATCTATCTTCCTCAGGGAGCATGACTAATATTCTCGATTTGACGTTCACATTTTCATGCATTCTTTTAATTTTTTAAGACATATGTGTTATTGTTAACCAATATATGGAATTGTGTTCTTTGTTTATAAACCCAGTATTAGTGGTATCATACATATATTTATGCAAGTTTATATTTTGTTCATATAAAAAAGTACATATGAGGAAGTAATACTAATAAAGTCATAGTTTCAAGCATTAATAGAACACAAAGTAACTATATGATACAAAAATTGATATAAAATAATTTACATTATTTAATTTTACATTATTTAGTTTTACATTATTTTAATTTACACAAAAATTTATATTTGTGTTTGTAAGATTCATACCTGTTGACATCTGTGTTTCTAGGCATTTGTTTTCATTGTTGTAGAGTCTTCCTTTAAATGGATGTGCCAAAAATTATTCATCCATTCTCATAATTTTCTGATTTTTAGTATAGTTGGTACAGTGCCCACATGCCTTCACATACCTAAGTGTAAAAATATTTCTGAGTTTTATATGCTCATATTTATGTCTAGAATTGTTGGGTCATGTGATGTGTACTTCTCTGCTTTTTACATATTGCCATGTTCTTCTCCAAATGAGTTTTAACAATGGAATTTCCCATTATAAGTGCTTGGGTTCCCATTACTGCACATCACAGCCAGTGTTTAGAATTTTCAGATTTAAAAAAAAAAAAAATCCAATCTTATGAATAACAAATTGTGCTCCATTATAATTTTAGTTTACATCTACTTGATTACTAACGATCAGTTTTTGCAAGTTTATGACCTGTTTGAATTTTCACATCTGTAACTTGCCTGCTCATATATTTTGTCCCTTTTGCTGTTGGGTTTTTACTTATTGATTGTCACAACTTTTCTGTTCAATATGCTGGGTAAAAATCCTTTCTTGGTAATATGCATCAAAGTATCCCCTTCTAGTCTGTGACTTTTTTATTTTAAGACTTTTCTATTTTTGCTTATCTGAAGTTTTGAATTTTAATGTAACTAAATTCATCAATATTTTTCTTCAGGTTTTGTTGTTTTTGTGAAGATTTTAATGACTGTTTCCCTGCCTCGAAAGAATAAAGATATCCTCCTTTTATAACTTTTTTTCTAAAACATTCAAAGTTTTGCTTTTCACATTTATTATTTTTAAAGCATTTGATTTTTACTTATGATAAAGCTAGGGATCCATTTTCCCAACATAAATAAGCAATTATGCTAGTTCAGTTTAATGAGAGGATCTTACTAAACAGTTTAATGAGTGATTTGTAGGCCTGTTGGGTAAAGCCTGTGAGTGCTGAGTCACAATCAGCATTTTGCAAAAATAAAGTTGAATAGGAAATATAAAAGTGAATCACATGGAATTTTAAAATGGAACTATGTATTTTTCAATAACTACTGTGGGCAATTATGAAGAATAGCGTGAGAGAGACAGACATCACTTACAAAAAACACATGCTATTCCGGAAAGAAATTATTCATTCTATCTTTTGCTCCCTGGAATTTCATCTGATTTTCTGGTTTTTAGATGATCAATTTGATCATCACCTCAGTGGAATGGTTAATCTTATATATTTAACTTTATATTTACCTAATCCAAATTAAATTTAAAGCAAAATGGAGGAGATATTGGTCCACAGCAAAACTAATGAGAGTTTTTGCTAAATTTTAATTATCAAAAATCAATATCAAGGATATCATTTTTAAAATCTTTAACAATTGCACCACTTCAATAAAAGTAGTATAAAGTGACCTTTAAAGGGGATTTTTTTGGTAACTGGTAGAAAAAAGAATGAAATGGAAATACACAATACTGTACTCAAGTCTGACTGCTGGATCTAGAAATGCAAATAGTGACAGTACGGAGAAGAATGTTGAGTCTTGTCAGAAAACTACCATTTTATTGAACCATATCTAAAAATGATGTGTAAGATTTTTGATAAAAATTATTTAAAGTATGATTTTGTCAAATGTGTAAAATACCCTGCTATAGACTCCAACGTGTAAATTGAATAGTAATCATTTAAATAAAAGATTGAAATAGTTAAAATTCTAAGATTCTTGGCCAGGTGCATGGGCTCACACCTGTAATCCCGGCACTTTGGGAGACTGAGACAGGCAGATCACGAGGTCAGGAGATCAAGACCATCCTGGCCAACGTAGTGAAACCCCGTCTCTACTAAAAATACAAAAATTAGCTGGATGTGGTGGCAGGTGCCTGTAATCACAGCTACTCGAGAGGCGGAGGCAGAAGAATCGCTTGAACCCAGGAGGCGGAGGTTGCAGTGAGCCAAGATTGCGCCACTGGACTCCAACCTGGGCAACAAGAGCGAGACACCAACTCAAAAAAAAATCAAAAAAACAAAAAAAGAGATTCTTGTTTATATAGCATGCTGAAATTGATGATAATCCCATTTGAATACCTTTTTTAAAATGTAATTTTTTTGTACTAATTCTTAACATGTGAATGTTAGTTCTAAAACTTCATTGGTATATTGGTATTTTTAATTATATATCATGTGGTAAAATGGCAAATAGCTCAGGGAGATGATAATTTTTTTATTCCAGTTTACATGTATCCACTTAATTTATTGATTATAAGTCAGCTGGCAAATGAAAAGCTATGTGTGTTAGTCAGCACTGCCACACCTCAGAATTCTTCAGCATACTATTCACAATGGAAGCCTCCTGTATGTAAATGTTCCTTCCAAGAACCCACACAAAAACCTATATGTGAACGTTTATAACAGCTTGATTCATAATCTCCAAAACCTAGAAACAACCAAGATGCCCTTCAGTAGGTAAATAGATAAAGATACTAAAGTATGCCCACACAATGGAATGCTACTCAGCAATGAAAAAGAACAAATGCAATACACAACAATATAAATGAATCTGAAACACATTTTGAAAGCAGTCAGACCCAAAAGTTTACTATATGGTTCCATTTATTTGACATTCTGGAGAAAGCAAACTACATCCTTAAATAGTCTCTGTTCAAAATCACAAACCTTTAAAGGACAATTCCTATGAGATATCTTTGAAGGCTTTTATCTTAATTAGAGAAATACTGTAATAATTTGATGTTTATTAACTTAATGTAAATAATCCAGTTGCCTCTCTTGTCTTTTTTTGAAGTGTGAGTTCAAGTTCTAGAAGTAAATATATTCCTCTCTACACGTAAGTAATGTTTCTCAGTCTTGTAAAAAAATTTTAGATTTGACCAGGCGCAGTGGCTCACGCCTGTAATCCCAGCACTTTGGGAGGCGGATCACGAGCTCAGGAGATCGAGACCATCCTGGCTAACACGGTGAAACCCCGTCTCTACTAAAAATACAAAAAAATTAGCCGGGTGTGGTAGCGAGCGCCTGTAGTCCCAGCTGCTCAGGAGGCTGAGGCAGGAGAATGGTGTGAACCCGGGAGGCGGAGCTTGCAGTGAGCCAAGATCGCGCCACTGCACTCCAGCCCGGGTGACAGAACAAAACTCCATCTCAAAAAAAAAATCAGATTTATATTTTGGTTGTAGTTGCTTTCAGCTTACTCATGTTGTATTCACTTTTTAAGACAACTTATGCATTGTAACACATTTCTAATGTTTACATGGCACACAGTGCCTGTTTAATGTCAGAAGTCCCATCTGAGGTTTGGTTTTGATGAAAGAAAGAAAGAGAGAGAGAGAGAAAGAAAGAGTGATATTTTTTTGTTTTTCCAAATAGGTTACCTTTTGAAATAAAATACCTTGGATGCTACCACTATTGGGTGTTATGAATCACGAAAATTGTTTTAATTGCGAAGGGATGAGGCGCTCGTTAACAGTGAAGTGCAGGAAATATCACCTCTTATTTTCTACATTTAATGCCAGCTTTCCATAGATGGCAAAAAAGTACATTATCTGCCAGTTGGGGTCTTCTCTTGGTTTTTAAATGGAAGAAAAACCTTGAAACAAAGTAGATCCAAGAATATGGAGGAGGGATCTGGACCTTTAGTCCTGGCCCAACCCCTCCCATTACTCGGCCTCTCCTGCTCTGCAGTTGACTGGTATTTCTACCAGTGGCCCCAGAAGTCCTTGAAACTCTCTCTGATTGACATTAACTCGGCCACTCAATTTTCTCTCAGGCCCAAGGGCACGTGGCTTGTTGCCTAAGCCCCTCTGCACCCGTGAGGGTTTCCATCCACCCTTAGCCTTATTATCTCCAGCATACGCCCGCCTCTTCCTTGCCCAACCTCTAGCCAGTCTCCAAAGAAGGAATTGTGCTGGGGCTACAGGAACAGCCCGCTTCTTTGTTCAGAAACACAAAACAGCCCTTACTCTCACTCTGGCTCAAACTTAACATCAAGGAGCATGGCACCGCTCATTCTGAAGAAGAGAAAATCATCTTTATATATTTTAAGGAAAATTGCTCTATCGTTATGCTTTACATTTTGCATTTTGAGCCTTTGATCTATTTTGGCAAATAAATTTCCTTTGGAAGTTAGAATACTGTTCAATGGTTTCTTCTATGTTTCTTATAAAGAAACGTATGCCTTCTTTCCTTTCCATTCTAACAGTGGTCATGTGCAGTCTACAAATGCTGATGATGTTGACAACCCGTTGGGAGACATCGCATCGCTAGCCAAGCCGCGGTGCTCTAAGCCTCTTTATACAAACACAAGTCGGTGAGTTCCATTCATGATTATTTCCCTTGTTTTATTACTGAGAATGAAATATGATGATGGACTTTACTATAAATGAAGGAATTTAAACGTGGCTTTTTATTGAACATAGCTGAAGAAGAAAGATACCTGCTTCCTAAAAGAAATGTGGTTTGTCACAAAGGAGATTTTGGAGATTGACTCACTTTGGGGCCCTTGAGCAAGTCACTTCATCTCTGTGACTTCAGTTTCTTCATCCGAAACTTGTGAGAAAAAAAATGCCACCAAGCGAGGTGATCGTGGAGGGATCACTAATGTTTGTAAAGTATCTGAGAAACGGCTGATCACTAACAGAGAGGAATCACTTTTTTTTTTGAGACGGAGTCTCGCTCTGTTGCCCAGGCTCTGGAGTGCAGTGGCGCAATCTCCGCTCACTGCAAGCTCCGCCTCCCGGGTTCACGTCATTCTTCTGCCTCAGCCTCCTGAGTAGCTGGGACTACAGGCGCCCGCCACCACGCCCGGCTAATTTTTTGTATTTTTAGTAGAGACGGGGTTTCACCGTGTTAGCCAGGATGGTCTCAATCTCCTGACCTCGTGATCCGCCCACCTCGGCCTCCCAAAGTGCTGGGATTACAGGCATGAACCACTGCGCCCGGCCGAGAGGAATCACTTTTACACATAGGAACTTGAAGGCTGTCGAGCCGTGCTTCGTCCTGAGGAAGGAGTCAGTGGGCTGGATTCTTCCATACATTCTGCAAGGAAATCATTGCTATTACACATAATAATTCTAAAAATCTAAAGGAAGGATATAGGAAGAAAGCCAATTTAAAATATTCTTCGGGCACAACAATTTAGGATTGTTTCTTCTTTGATACGTACATCTAAATTTTGAAATGTTTTATGAAACATTCTTGCTAAAGAATCAAAACATTCTTTGGGGTCATTTCTTCAAAGAGAGTGAAGAGCAGTATGGCAGCATTTTAAAGATTTGACGTAAAAATGAACCACTTAACTTCAATAAATTGGGCGTATAGCATTCCTACCTCATCTTGCTGTTAATTTCTGTTTTTAAGCAAATGATATTTTGAGAGAATCATAGAAAAGAATTGAAGACATTAATTGTACTTATCTGATTTGGGCACTAGAGGGCCTCCAAGGTTGCAAAGTTTCTTCTTTTGATTCGCTGTCAATTTTTAACAGAATCTTAACCTGTTAACACAAAGAAATGCTTTTCATTTTTATTTATAAAATACTGACAGACACAGAAAGATATAGTGTCACATATGACATATCAAATAACATAAGTAAACACCTGTCTATCCGCCACCTAGTAACACACAGAATTGTACTCAAATGTTTTCAACCATGTGTGTAGCCCCAATTTCATTGCCCATGCTTCTGCTTCCCCAGCTCAGAAGTTAAACTCGTTAGACTTTATGCCTTTCTTTTGCTTAGTTTTCCTTCTAGTTTTGATACATACATATGAATCTCTAAACAAATTATTATGTAGTTCCACAATACTGCTTGAGCTAAAAAGCAAAGTACAGGAGAATACAAACAATATGATGTCATTTGCATACTAGTACATGAGCTTACTTTGTGCCAAGTAAGGAATAGAGAACCATCCTATTCAAACGCAAGTATGTCTCCTCTTGAATTTTTTCATCTTAAAGTTTCTTGAAGAGAAATGGCTTTATGTTATTTTTAGGGTTTTTTTTAATGATTGGTGGCACTTAATCATGGCTGGGAAGCCCTGCTATACCCTTGCCTTTTCAGTGAAAGCCTTTTTTGTTTTTTTTGGTTTTTTTTTGTTTGTTTTGTTTTGTTTTGTTTTGTTTTGTTTTGAGATAGAGTCTCACTCTGTCACCCAGACTGAAGTGCAGTAGTGTGATCTCGGCTCACTGCAACCTTTGACTCCCGGGTTCAAGTGATTCTCCTGCATCAGCCTCCTGAGTAACAGGGATTACAGGTGCACAGCACCATGCCTGGTTAATTTTTTTGTAATTTTAGTAGAGATGGGGGTTTCGCCATGTTGGTCAGGCTGGTCTCGAACTCCTGACCTCAAGTGATCCACCTGCCTTGGCCTCCCAAAGTGCTGGCATAAAGGTGTCAGCCACCACACGCAGCCCAAAAGCCATATTTCAGGCAAGGGTCAAGGCCATTTACTCTCTAGTTCAAGTGGTTTCAGCATTGGAATCACCAATTTTCCTACAGGGCAAAAGTTTTAAAAATTTCCTTCATCATTTAATTTTGTTTTATGGTTACTAAGTCATCTGACATGCTCTGTGTTTTTTATATTGGTAGTGATTGTGCTAATAGCTTAAAAATAGTAGTTTTAATTTTTATTGTAGAACTGAATCTGATCGTTAAAGAAAAAGTACAGAAATATTAATAACAATAACAATATAACCAAACTCTTACACAAAATATAACTATTATTAACATGTTGGCATATTTCCATCTGTCATACACACTTTTAATCTTGCTTATGTATATTTATATAGCTATGATCACATTACACAGAACATTTTTACCACCATAACATTACCACATAATTATGGGTACATGTTTTTATGAGCTTATCATAGCTTCTATTTGTGTAGATGTACTGTAACTGCCTCATTCACTTAGGTTACATATGTAAATTGTTTCCATTTTTGATATGGTAAATCATGCCCCCAAATATTCTTTATATGACTCTTTCTTGATTTGAAGTTATTTACTTAAGTGACACTCCTCCAAAAGGATTCCGGGGTCAGAATATGTAAACATTCTTAAAACGTTCTTAAACTTATGGCTATCATTTTCTTGAAGTGTTATGTGAATTTACAGAGGTTTGATGAGCCCGTGATTATGCTCAGTATTTATGCTCACCTTTAATGTTAACAGTGAAGCTCCACAAATAACTTTTTTCCAAAAATGTTCATTATGAAAATAATTCAGATATTTTTGAAGGTAGAAAGTAAAATACCTTTCATTTTCAATTCCAATATTAAAAGTTTGATTTCTTTTTAGACTCTTCCCCTCATGCATTTATGAAGGTGTGCAACATATATGTATAAGTGTATCGCGTGTGCATGCATAGGTGGAGTGTATGTGTGTATGTAAGATTGAAATATGCACTAAATATTTTTCCATATTAAAATCTTTTTAATGGCTAGATGTATCCCACCAAGTCTATAACAAGTTTATGTAGCCCAAGCCCTGACTACTTTTCTTGTTGTAAAGAATATAGCAAAAGCAGCCTCTACATATATGTTGTACACTTATCCATGCATTCTTTTAGAACAAACCACTAAAAATGAAATTGTTGCCTGAGTTTTCTTGTTAAAATTATTTTCGAATTTGGTAGGCATGCGCAGTTATTAAATGACATTTAGAGTTCAGGAACTCGAAATATTAATGCGGTTTCTACGGTTTCTACTGCAGTTCCTAACTTATAACTTGAGACTAATTTAGGAAATAGAAAGAATCCAAAACAGTCACTGGGTTCAACAAAAATTATTGAAGTTCAGTATAGCTAAACAATTTTCTTTGTTTCTTCAACAAACATGTACTGTTAACTGGATCTGGGTAGTGTTCAGGAATTTTTTTTAACTGATACAAATTCATCCCCACTTATAATCTGTGTCAAGCAGAAAGTTAAGGTAAGACTGAGATAAGAATCCTGTTTAATCACGCCGGGCGCAGTGGCTCACACCTGTAATCCCAGCACTTTGGGAAGCCAAGGCGGGTGGATCACCTGAGGTCAGGAGTTGGAGATCAGCCTGGCCAACATGGTGAAACCCCATCTCTACAAAAAAACACAAAAATTTGCAAGGCTTGGTGCTGAGCATCTGTAATCTCAGCTGCTAGGGAGGCTGAGGCAGGAGAATCGCTTGAGCCTGGGAGACGAAGGTTGCAGTGAGCTAAGATAGCGCCACTGCACTCCAGCCTGGGTGACAGAGACCCTGTCTCAAAAAAAGAGAAAAAAGAATCCTGTTTTTCAAATCTGATGTTTTTATCCTCTTCAATATAAGATCCATATTCTTTGCAAGGGCTCAGTGAACAAGTCTGAAGAGAAGCGCAGTCCATTTTAGTAACCATTTTACAGTGCCATATACCTTCAGTGCTTTGCAGTCATGAGTCATCAGTACAAGGAACATGATAACTGAATGATCTGTAACGGCAGATCTGTGTCCTTTCCCAAGGATATGGAAAGAGGTGTTGGGGTGCTTTTTCTTTGGTAATGGACTCTATTGTAGATATATATATGTGTGTGTGTGTGTATGTGTGTGTGTATGTGTGTGTGTATGTGTGTGTATATATATCTTACATATATGGAAGAGAGCTCTGGGATCTAACATATATGCATCTCTCCCTTGTGTTTCCAAAGAATAAACAGGCTCAGCACAGGTGAGGTGCAGGCCCAGCTAATAGAGCAGCACAGCCCATGCCTTCTGACCCCAAACCCAGCACTTGCAGTCACCATTTGCTTGTTTTTCCAAACTAGGCAGCTGCCTCTGAGGTACCATCCTCCACTAAGTTATAATCTTTTATCTCAGGACGTTACAAGGTTTCACATTTACTGTGCTTTTTGACCTCAATGATATCTGAGGAAGCATTTGCAAATAAAGAGGAATTGTCCAACATGGACTCCCAGGCAGCCCCTGACAAATGTCTCCCATCCAAAAGGGGGCTTCCCTGTCAGCCACTGGACTGTGTTGCAGCTGAACAAAAAAAACCTTACCACAACCCAGGTTAAAGAATAACTCTATGAATAGTAGTTCCTTAGATCAGCCCAACACTTCTGCCTTTTCAGACTACTTTCACACACTCCCTCATTTGTTTTTCAAATAATGTGATGAGGCCAGAGGTGAAGGTGCAAGTTCTATCCCCATTTTGCAGATGAGGAGGCTGAGGCCAGAGGAAATGACATAAAGAGGCAAGGTCACTCATTTCATGAGTGGTAAAAAGTCCAGAGAACTGACCTCTTAATCCCCAGGGCAAGCTCTTGCCTTAACTCACATTAAACGTGGCTTCTGCCTTTGGCAAATAACGGGTTCTTGGAGCTCCAGCCTCAGCTATAATATAAAAGCTTTGAGTTATACTGTTTCTACAATTCCCTTCTAAATGGAAGAATTGAAGATCCCAAGAAAACAGGAGGAAAGACTATACCCACTAGATGAAGAGAATAATCAATAAACCTGTAATTCCTAAAATATATCTTGTGGCCATGACATCTTATGATATTCAGAAAAATGCAATCCAGTGACCAAAAGTCATTGCAAAATGATTCCAGTTTTACTTGCATTTGTCATTGAACAATAAAATCAGACAAAAGCCCAACTCACAATGGACTCCTGTCTTTTCCTCTCCAGCTGCATCCCCTTTACAGTTCTCCGTAGTCCTTCCCTTCTCCCAGCCCTCTAGGCTGACCCTCCCTAACGTCCAAGCCTGGACTTTACTAATCTTCCTCCCTCTCCCACTTTATGCTCCCCTTGCCCACCCTAACTCCCATCCATCTCCTGCTGCTCCTCTCACATGGGTCTGCACCTGCTGCACGCTGGACACTGTGCCAGGCCTTTACTTGTATCACATTGTCCCCAGCACCCTCCAAGGGAGTGCAGCTACCCTGACTGATGGCCAATTATAGGTGAGATGCCTGAGAAAACTTCAGTTGAGGTCTAAGTTCACACAGCTGGTCAGGGCAGCCCTGGAAATTAAATGTGTCTGTTTCACACTCCCCTCCCTTATGTCGTATCCACGGTCTTTGTCCACTTGGGATCTTTAAACATTTAAATGTGCATTTTTTAAATTAAAAATATTAGTGTGAAAGCTGTTGGGAGCTAAATCAGCTTGATATCTGCCTAGAACTGTACCTGATATAGAATGGCTCTAAATAAAAGACTGTCACATTGATTTGAACCTGCACTTACACCCCACCCCGTATAAATGCAGCCCACTGTGAGCTAACAAGGCTTTCCTGGCTGAGCTGGGAGTAATGCCAATGGCCTTTCCCATTCAGTTCAATCACACTGAGGTCCAGTTCTGCCACTTGCAAGCTTGGTTGGTGCTGGCCATGTTACTTAGACTTTCTCTTCCTCAGTTTCTCCATCTATAAAATGGGCATGATCATAGGACCTATGGCACAAGATTATTGTGTAGTCAACTTACATCAAGCATTTAAAAGGGTACCTGGAACATAGAACATACTCAATGACTATTAGTCATGTTTACAGTGTAGAGTGAGAATTTGTATGCATGCCTAAATTTTATGCACATATACACTACTATATTCTACATATAACATGGTTTTCTCCACATTTTTCCTGTCTCATATTTAACTTACATACCATCTGTACTCCCTTCTTCTGAGTTACTAAACTTCTTGATTTTCTTAAATTACTTAATTTCTATTTTATCATGCTTTGTTGAGAACCAATTCGTTGCAGACTTGGGCAATAATATGTATCAATTAGTGAACATTGATACATTTGATACAATTTGATACAATCCAAATGTATCAATTAGTGAACAAAATCCTGGTTTATTTGGAACTAGGGAGTACAAAATAAGGTGTTTAAAGGACTGGAAGCTGTGGAGCAAAGGTAAAAATGAAGACTTCTTATTTTTAAGTGGGTCTCTGCTTCTTTCTGCTTTCCTGAAATGGGGAGTGGAATTCTTTGAACATGCGACTAATCTGGAAATCCATTTCCCAGCTTGTATGTTTCAGTATCTTTAATAGCTTTGTTCCCTCCAACTGAAAAATAACATCTCCCATCAGCAGCAGTCTAAAGTGTCCCCCAGAGAGTATTCTCCTCTTAATATAAGGTCACCGTATTGCACTTAAGATGGCAAAATTCCCCTTGCTATGGCCATATGTGCCAGGGTTAAATGGAATAGATTTAGAAGTAGTGTGGGTGAGGACTTTCGTTTTCAAGTATTTGGCAGTTTATTATGCAAGTGAATTCATTCTCAAGCCTGAGCAGCTAATCAGTCTACCTTTCATGATATGTTATTATGAAATATGATGTAATCTAACAGCATTAAGACAATGTAACATATGATACCATTTAGCATCAATAACCTGCATGCCACAGAGGCACAGAGGCTGTGCAATGTTTTTTATCAAGCCCTTCATGTGATTGACAGATGGCCTGCGTCCATCCCTCTGACTTCTTAACTGCTCTGATGGGAGGATATGACTTTAGAGGCATTTTAATTCTGCAGGTGTTTTCAAAGGCAGTGGAAAAAACCTTTCACACAGATGGAGGGGATTTCCTTTGTAACATGCATGGAAGCTTTAATGAATGGTTGACAGAGAGACGCATGCATGAATAACTTTGCCTCATTCTGGGTTACCTCTCTAACTTACATCTGCACTTTTCCAGCAAAATTCCAAGAAATCCTGCAGGGTACTGCCTAGAATTCGGCAGCTTCAGTTCACTCACCTAGGTCCCTCCAGCAAGCTTGAAAGTGTGACTCTAAAACAGAGGTTCCTGAATTTAGCAGCACAGGAGAATCATCTGGAGAGCTGTCAAAAGTCCCAGTGCTCAGGCCACACCACTTACTAGTTACATTAAAATGTGGGGCTGGGCCAGGCACGGTGGCTCATACCTGTAATCCCAGCACTTTGGGAGGCCGAGGCGGGCGGATCACGAGGTTAGGAGTTCGAGACCAGCCTGACCAACATGGTGAAACCCCATCTCTACTAAAAATACAAAAATTAGCTGGGCATGGTGACACATGCCTATAACAGCAGCTAGTCAGGGGGCTGAGGCAGGAGAATCACTTGAATCTAGGAGGCGGAAGTTGCAGTGAGCCGAGATTGTGCTGCTGTCCTCTAACCCGGGCAACAGAGCAAGATTCCGTCTAAAAAAAAAAAAAAAAAAAAAATTGTGGGGGTGGGAGCCAGGCATTGGTACCTTTAAAGATGCCCCTGAGATATCAGTGTGCAGCACTATTGGAAACCTCTGTCTCAGCATCTTTTCAGCTGTCTGTACTGGATAAACTTTGCAATCTCCATGTGCATGGCCTTTATTTTGTAAATGTTTTATTTCTTTAAATTACTGTATTTCAGTTGAAATTAGTTTAGCATCTACTAAGTGCTAACAATTTGCTAGCTGCTTTCACATTCATTTAATTACTCTAATCCCCAGAGTGCCCCTAAGAAGTTAGTGTTGTTGTCTTCATGCTGCAGTTGACTGAGCTGAAGCTCAGAGAGCTTTCTTCACTGGAGTAAAACTTCACAGTTGGTTAAGGGGCAGAGTCAGACTTGCCACAGAAGCCTGCTTCTCGATGCAGTGAGCTTCCCCCAGTCTTTAGCTGCCTTACTTTCCTAGTCTCACAAAATCGGTTATTTTGTACTGTTTATTCTGCTGTTGCCATAGGTGTAATTTCCCTTCACTTTGTTAGTCTCTGGGTGTCCTTGATTATATCACCTGCAAGCCAGTAAGTCATCACCAACAGAGTCATAAATTACATAACTGGAAGAGAATTAGGAGATTTACTAGTGCAATTCCCTGCCTGATACGTATTTTCCCCCTAACATTTTGATATTTGCACATAATCAATTGCACCAAGAAATTGCAATGTGAATCCTTCTCATTGTTTCCACTTCTCCCTCACCCAAGCCCTTCTGGTTGGTATCACTACCTGGGGTCAGGCTGAGGCTAGCAGGCTCCAAAAGACTATGTCTAGTCCAGATCCCAGAGATGATATGGGGAACCGGGATCTGAATCTTCCTCCCAACCCTTAAGCACACATCCCTTTCACTAACCTCTCTTCTGCCTGCCTTGTCACCTGATACTTTCACAGCAACTCCTATAAGTTCCAAATTTTGAAAATTACTCCTAAGATAAGTGGTTCCTGGAGAAGGCTTTGTTTGGCTTACTGGTCGTGTGGGAAGGTCGTGGATATAACCAAGACAGCCACTGAAGAACCATTCCTCCACCACCCACAGAGGTTTGCTTGTTGCTACTGTGTTGCATTTTGTCTGGGCGCCAATTTGAATAGGGAACCATGCCACAGGGATGTCCTGCTCTCAGAGAAAGGCCCAAGGATGGCAAGTGAAAGCCACTGAGATGAGTGAAATGTGCAAGCTGCCCACTGGCCCTTTCCTCACTGGGGGCAAGTTCATGATGGTGGCCTTTCTCGTTCCTTCCTGAAGCCAGCACAGTGAGCTGAGGCCAAGGCCTTGATACGACTCTGCAAAGATGGTAGGCTGTTACACAGAGCCTCATGATCTGCAAATGGTGTGTTCCTGGACTTTGAAATACAATTTAAATCTTATTTTCCTCAACTCCTTGCAGCACACAGGACGGAGCTTCACGCTGGGCCTGTCCCATAAGCCTTACCCACCTCCTAGGAAATAATCTGTGTAAACCACCTTGTGTGCTATCATGGCAAGAATATTCGTTATTCTTCACATTCCTTCCTCTGAACTACCTACTTAAACCTTTCCCTTGAATACTCGTTTGCCCTTTCTGGAGAGAGAGAGCTTTTACACATACTGAAGATGGCTTCTTCACGCTTGTGTTTTCCTTTTATCTCCCACTGTCCCTGGTGGAGAAAAGAAGAGGGAAGCAGAAGAGTCAGTGGAGTTCAACGAAACAGACTGTTGTAGAATTAATGCTGGGGTACATTTGTTTCCAATGGGTAATTTTAGGAAATCATCTGAAATTTGTAGTACAGTACATTAATGGTGATAAGAAAGATATTTGATAAAAGTAACAATGTTGTAAATGTAAGTGTGCATATTCATTAATATTAGAGTCTGCATTACAGAAATATATATGGGATATAGGTCTGCTGCTCTGTGAAGACCTGATATCTTCCTTCATTATGAAACAGAGTCAGCAGTGAGTCATGTTTATCAAAGACATGGAAATTTAAAATATTAGGAAAATGTGAACTTGAAATACATTTTATTGACTCCAGCGTAGGGCTGTTATCTAAGTACCTGTGCCTGAGCATGCCCCAGGCCTGCACTGTTTCCTTTTTGGACAGCCCAAGTTCCACACCTTATACAGGAAAAAAAAAATTAGACTGCATCTTTCTTTATATTTTTCATATTTGGGTGCTAGTTACCATGACAATTTCACGAATCATCATTTTAATTTCCTCTCTTCCTCCTCTCTTAACTCTTCACTTTAGTGCTGCAAATATTCCAGGATATACCGGCAAGGTTCATTTCACAGCCACCCACCCAGTAAATTCTAATATTCCATCAACAACCCCATCACCAGATTCAGAACTGCACCGGTAAGTATGAAGCCTCTTACTCAATTTGCTCAGATGCATTAGGAGGGGAAATCCTAATTATGTTTATTCCATTAAAGAACAATTAAATAGTAAAAGCAAATTTACATTGTTTTTAAAAATGTGGCATCAAGTCTGAAACAGAAAAAAGATAATTTTCCATTTTCCTACTGAGGGGAACTTTATTAAGCCTTGTATGTGTTTCCTTTTTGAATCTTACCCAAAATTACACTGAAAACCAGGTGTAGATTAATGTTATTATGAATGTAGCCAAAAGGGGCATATGAAGGTATTTCAGGCACTTTAGAGGAATGGCATCTTTGCTTCTTAGACTCACAGCTGTGCACACACATTACCTTTCTGCATGACCATCAGAAGACACATGGGACATACATCAGATAGTTACTTCTTGTAACAGTCACCTTATTTTTTAGAAAAGACAAAATTCTGTTGAAAGTCACATGTATTTTTAAACCTGCATTTTGCAGACTGAAAGCAGGAGAGGTGGCCAGGCATGGTGGCTCATCACGCCTGTAATCCCAGCACTTTGGGAGGCTGAGGTGAGCAGATCACTTGAGTTCAGGAGTTCGAGACCAGCCTGACTAACATTGTGAAATCTTGTCTCTACTAAAAATACAAAAATTAGCCAGGTGTGGTGGTGGGCACCTGTAATTCCAGTTATTTCGGAGGCTGAGGCAGGAGAATCACTTGAACCCAGGAGGTGGCAGTTGCTGTCAGCCAAGAGTGCCACTGCACTTGCACTTCAGCCTGGGCAACAGAGTGAGACTCCATCTCAAAAAAAAAAAAAAAAAAATCCCAGAAAACAGGAGATGTTAGATGCAAGGTTACTGAAGATTCCTTTGTTTGAAGCTATTAGTGAGAAGGAGCACATCGTTACTCATTTATTATAACTCAAATTTGAAAGCACCTGATGGAATTCCTGGCATTGCAAATGGTTTGGAAAATGCAAACACAGTCTGAATGATGTCTAGTGGCTGGCCCAGTGCGGATGAATATGCTAGCACAGTCGGAAGGCAGACTAGAGGGATGGCAGTTCTCCTCCAAAAGGAGAGCTTGTTCTCCTAGGTCACATTCTTTTGGTAGAGGAGTCATTTGTTTATCACACATTTTATTTATTTATTTATTTATTTATTTATTTATTTATTTATTTATTTATTTGAGACCGAGTACTCTGTAGCTCAGGCTGGAGTGCAGTGGTGCTATCTCAGTTCACTACAACCTCTGTCTCCTGGGCTCAAGAGATTCTCAGGTCTCAGTCTCCCGAGTAGCTGGAATTACAGGCATGCACTACCACGCCCAGCTAATTGTTGTATTTTTGGTAGAGACAGGGTTTTCCCATGTTGGCCAGGCTGGTTTCGAATTCCTGACCTCAAGTGATGCGCCCACCTCAGCCTCCCAAAGTGCTGGGATTACAGGCATGAGCCACTGTGCCTGGCCTTATCAAATATTTATTGAGCATCAATTCTGGGCCAGGTACTGTTCAAGACACTGAAGATACAGGGATGAACAGACAAGGTCCCGGCTTTCAGGAGCTTATTTTCTGGTACAAAAGGTAGTAAAGAAGCACACGAGTAACTGAAGAAATGTGAAGAAATGAAATAATAACCTTAGCTAGTGAAATGAAGAAGAAAGACTGATGTAGGAGAGAGTTCCTCAGAAGGGGCTTATTGAGCTTGCTGGTCAGGGAGAGCTTTCTGAGGAGGTGACTGTCAGGCCATGGGTACTAAGCCCGAGCTCCTGCTCTGATCAGCTGCTTAAACTTTCAGAAAGGCAATGGTTGTGTATGGGAGCAGCTGCCATGCATGGGCCTCTTGGGCTGTGGCTCTTGGTCCACCTAGCTGCTCATCCTCTCATTCATTCACCCATTTGCTGGTGGATTCACATGACCTTTTATTGAGTCAATGCATGTTTACTGTGCTCCAATAAATCACAAGAACTGCTTGCAAGGAGCTCACCATCTCGCAATGAGAAATAAACAATTGCAGCAGAGGATGATGAAAAATGTCTTAACACTAATAATCACTTCTGTTAGCTGAGTGCTTTGTAGGTACTAACTCATGTCACGGTCCCAGGAATCCTGTGAGGAAGGGAATGTTACTATCCCCATTTTACAGATAAGGAAACTGAGGCACACACAAGCTGCCTGCAGCTCTGGGAGGGGGCACTAAAGAAGACTTCACAGAGGAGTGGCTCATGCAGTGACTTGAAGGAGTGGGGCTTGGTCCTAGGTAATTGAGGGCAGCAAGCATTCCTCATGGCACAGTAAAGGCACCATAGGGGGCAACTCTCAGGCCCCGACTAGCCCATTGTAGGCCACCGTGTGTAGACAATTCTACGCATCCCACAAGCCCTGTGTGCGTGGCCTTTTCTAAGGTGCCTGCCAACAGGAGGCTTTATCAACGCCTCTCACTTTCTGGATTGGTAATTGTCTAGCATCTCTCCAGGCCATCTGATGAGAAACATTTTAAAAGGAGGTCAATGGCTTTCTAGGCTAATAACTTGCATTTGGTTTTTTCTTAAGGCACATTTTTCCCAGTCTCAATATTTACCTGTATTTAAAAAGATAAATTCTGTCGTGTATATCATCCTAACAACATGATATTACGATGAGATAGGGTATATAGTAAAATGGTTACTATAGTGAACATATCTGTCATCTTCATAGTTACCCATTTTCCCCTTCCCCTTGTGGTCAGAGCAGCTATAATCTACTCAGTTAGCAAAAATCCTGAATACGATACACTATGACTCTCTATAGTCCTCATGATGGATCTTATGTCTCATGCTTGTTCCTCCTGCGTGTCTGCTACTTGGCATCCTTTGACCTACCTCTCCTTTTGCCTCACCCTCCACCGAATCCCTCATAACCACTGTTCTATTCACTATCTCTGTATATTTCACTTTTTATTTCTTTTTTAGATTTCACAAATAAGTGAGACTGTGCAACATGTTTCTTTCTGTGTCTATTAGCAAAATGACTTCTAGGTCCATCCGTGTAGTGCAAATGGCAGGATCTCCTCCTTTTTAAGGCTGAATAATATTCCACTTTCTTCATTCATTCATCTGTCAACAGACACCTAGGTTGTGTCCATATCTTGGCTATTGTGAATATGATGCAATGAACACAGGAGTGCAGATATCTTTATGAGGTGGTAATTTCACTTCCTTTGAGTATATCTCCAGAGAAGGAATACGTTATTTTTATGTTTAATTTCGTTGGGAAACTCCATACTGTTTCCATAATGGCTGCACCAACTACATTCCCATCAACAGTCTATCATTTCTCTACACTCCCATCAACACTTATTATCTCTTGTCTTTTTGATGGCAGCCATTCTAATCGGTGTGAGGTGATATCTCACTGTGGTTTGTATTTCCCTGAGGAGCAATGTTAAGCACTCTTTCATATACCGGCTCACCATTTTTGTTATCTTTGGAGACATGTCTGTTCACGTCCTTTGCCCATTTTTTAAATTGGGTTTTAAATTGTTTTAAATTGGGTTATGTGTATTGAGTTGTATGAGTTCTTTATACATTTTGGATATTAACCCCTTATCAAATATATGGTTCCCAAATATTTTCTCCCAGTATGTAGGCTGCTTTTTCATCTTGCTGATTGTTTCCCTTGCTGCA
The DNA here is from genome assembly GCF_000951045.1 of Mandrillus leucophaeus. NCBI lineage: Eukaryota > Metazoa > Chordata > Mammalia > Primates > Cercopithecidae > Mandrillus > Mandrillus leucophaeus. Next base: position 1,136,359 of record NW_012107341.1, on the reverse strand, counting down.
CAGAAATGTGTTAATCTGACATAGTCATATTTACTTATTTTTGTTTTTGCAGCCCAAGCTTTGGGTGTGATACACAAGAAATCATTGCCAAGGCCAATGTCAAGACGTATTTTGAAATGTTACAAATCCATTTCCAAAGGCAAAGCTGGTAGACATTTAGACAAGCAATATATATTTACTTCATGTGAGGGACATAAAACAATGTCAAAATTAAATACATCCTTATATTGATCATTTAGACTCACTGTCCAAAGAGAGCTAGGATGAAACCTTGTGGCTGGTTCATGATTTAGGAGGGATCCGATCCAGAGATTCTTTGTCAGTGCAGATATAAACACTGCTAATCCCTTTTCTTTTTTTCTTAACAATCCATCTTCTCACCCCCAAATCTCAGACCCCACCCAGATCTCTTATTGTTCTAACACATCTACACAACGCATAATCAAGCCATCCAATGTGTGATAAAAGGTTCCTATTATCTTTCAGATAAATCTCTATTTCTAAATGAAAAACTGTCCCTTACTGTTACTCCCAGAGAATATAACTTGTATCTTTCAGCCAGACTTTCACATTCAGATTCAGGCCCATAGCTGACTCTTGGGGGTCCTCGCAATCCCTCTCAATACACACATACTGCACATATGGCTGCCATCCATGGCCCTCAATATACACACATACTGCACATACAGCTGTCATCCATGGTCCGAATGGGAACCCAGCGCCCTCTGAGGCAGCGTCTCTGGGATTCTCATTCTTAGGGTGCAGATAACACGCTAGAGAAAGTGACACTAACCAAAGTGTCACCCACAACTAAGTGATGGCTTGTGCTGGGCCCAGGTGTCAAGGCCTGCACCTTTGCCTTCTGCCCTAACAGCAGCTCCTGGCAAGTGGTGGCTTTTTCTGGCATGAAAAAGCACAGTGCAGAGGGGCAGAAGGGAATTAAAACGTGTAAAAACTCACCGTGCTTTCATAAGGACAGTGCCCTCTAGCAGGAAGGCCTGGCCCTTGTGGTCAGAAAATTGGGCCTTCCAGGCTCTTCACATCAAGAAGTATCACTCTGATTTTATTTAACACAATAATTTATTTTTCTAAAACTTTCCAGTGAAAGTATGAGCCTTGATCTCTCTCTGATGAGTGTCATGAGAACGTAGTGAGCTAACTTCCTTCTGACTGTTTCTGCTTGATCTGATGCATTTTTTCCTGTTATTTCTAAGAAGTCGTCTTCACACGGGCATCCCCTGGGAACTCCTGAATATTAGCTGCTACTGTACTCTCACTGCTCCTCTGCAATGGGTTCCTCGCTTATTCAGAACTAATGCCATTCCTGTGGTGGCTGTCTTCAAACCTCTCTGTGCCACAGGAGCTTCCAGTCCTTTCCCCACACCCCTCTCAGCTGGCCTTGCCTCCTGCTTGCTGGGGCACCCAACGTGACCCTTTCATTTTCCCTGCTAGTGTCCCCTCTTCCTCTCCACATGCCAGGCTCTATTTCCATCACTGCTGTCTCCCTTTTCCCCCAGGAAGACATGCTCTTACTTTTCTAAAATATTGATCATTATTTCTGAGCTCTGAGTCCTGTGTTCCCATCAGTCCTGCTTCCTCCCTTCTGCCCCGCTGTGCTGGCCTCTCCCAGCTGGCCAGTTGTTTATGAAGAACCCCAGCAAAGTCTCCTGTGGCTTCCCTGTGAGCTGCCACCCTGTTCTCCCCTCTTGTTCCTTTCACCTCTAAACTTCTTGAAAAAGCAAACAGCTAATCTCCCAGGCCTCCTGCCTTCACTTCCTTCCTGCCCACTCTCTCCTGAACCTGAACCTCCTGGCTCTGGATTCTGACACCAGCAGTCAAGTGACATGCTCCTGCCTGCCAGGCTGTACACTGGAAGGGGGACAAGAGAGAGGCCATTGAATCTTCTTGATGCAGAGACAAGGAACAGTGCATTTGGCTGGATCTCTGTAATTGAGAAAATTGTACTGGTGGTTTGGAGGTTTTAAGTTGTTTGGGCCTCAAATGTTGATACAAAGGGGTCCGTGGCCATATACTCCCACACCATATTTGGAGCAAAGTACATAGGGCCCCCACAGTGCCTCAGGATGAATATTGGGATGGAATGTAAACTGAGAGGAAGGGACAGTTGAAAGAGATTTGAAGTGAGGAGATGGGGTGTATTGGAGGTGGAGAAGAAGCGATGTGACCAATCTCCAAAGTCATGAGCAAGGGGAACACAGGCACAAATGATTTTTCTAGCTCCCTTTTTCCAGGACAGTCCAGTGTTTCTTGCCCACACCTTCCCACCAGAATGTAACCTTCACAGAAACTTGCCTTCCCACCTCTGCAGCCATTTCTCACAACATATAATATATATATGTGTGTGTGTATGTGTGTGTATTTATATATATAAAGCAAAATACAATATTAGTTCAAGGTGATCATAGCATAAAACAAAGCTATTTTTGACGGAGTCGCTATATAGAGGGTTAATTTTAATTATTTTTAATTTTTTAATCTCCCATGCCAGCATTGTAACTCACTGCTAATACAAGCACTGCATTGCGTGTGTGATTCAAATAGCAGCAAATTCACAGCAAAATTACTTCAGGCCATGGGCTTGTGGGGTTGCTCATAATAGCTGGCCCAACTCCTGTGATACTGGGACAGCCACCTCCAGACAGAATAGGGAGTTTGGGAATGCCAGTAACCCAAGGGGATAAAACATCACTTGCAAAGCATTCCACATTTTCAAAGCTTTTTTAAACAAAATTATTTTAGTTATCACACCAAACTTGATAGGGCAAATTTGTTCCTACTGGGTATACAAGCAAAGTAAAATGAAGCCCAGTCATGAGCCTCCTGTGGGAACAGGCAGCTTAAATGCTCTGGCAGAGCCAGTAAAGTCCTGTACACCAGGCCTTGCTCACCCTTCAACAGCAGCCTCTGCGGGAGGCCCAGGCCCCTCCCACCCATGTCTTTTCCTGGTCTCTGGGTGACCCAGCCATGTCTTCTCCTGGCCTCTGGGTGAGGCCTGAATTCCTGCCACCCATGTCTTCTCCCAGCCTCTGGGTGTGGCCCAGGTCCCCCAACCCATGTCTTCTCCAGGTCTCTGGGTGACCCACCCATGTCTTCTCTTGGCCTCTGGGTGAGGCCCGGGCCCCTCCCACCCATGTCTTCTCCTGGCCTCTGAGTGACCCAGCCATGTCTTCTCTTGGGGCCTCTGGGTGAGGCCCTGGCCCACTCCACCCATGCTTCCTCTTGGCCACTGAGTGAGGCAGGGGTGTCTTCTCTTGGGGCCTCTGGGTGAGGCCCTGGCCCACTCCACCCATGCTTCCTCTTGGCCACTGGGTGAGGCCCGGGTTCCCCACTCCCATGTCACTCATGTCTTCTCCAGGCCTCTGAGTGACGCAAGTATGTTCCCTCTTACCCTCTGAGCGAGGTCTGCCCGCCCCATGTCTTGTCCTGGCTTCCCTGTGCCTTGTCTGTCCACCTCTCACTCCTCTTCGGAGGACGCTCCTTTTAATTCCCACGGCCGCCCAGCCCGGAGAGCTCTCGCCTGCGTGCCCTGGGCCCTCCCCAGACACGATGCGGTCGGGTTCCTTGGGTGGCTTTCTGCAGATCACCCCCATTCCTAGCACCCACCATAACTCTGCGCAGCGCAGAGGTGCAGTCCCTGAAGCCGAGAGCTCCCCAGCAGGAGTCATCCTCGCTCCCTGCCTGCAGTGCGCGCTCTCTTCCCCTTCCCGCACATTGGTATCATTTGTTGGATGAGGTTGTATGTTTTTATATGTCTTTTATGTCTCATTTTCCTCCTTTTCTCCCCATGCTGCCTCAGCGTCTTACAGAAAGAAATGGCAGTTGACCTCTTCCGTCACCAGGCTCCCCTGTCTCGACTGGTCACAACTGTAAAACCCTACAACCCCTTCAACAAGAAGGACAAAGAAACCATAGACTACTAAAGGAGGCTGCCCGGCGCGGGCTGTCCAGGCTTCTGCCTGGGGAAGCCCTGTGCGGAGGTGGGAAATAAAGGCGACTTCTCCAGGCTGCGCAGTGTGGTGGGGTCCGTGCTATTCTCCGCTGGCCTGCGCATCCCTGCCCAGCCCCGCCTCTCTCCTCCGGTAGGCAGCGCATCCCTGCCCAGCCCCGCCTCTCTCCTCCGGTAGGCAGCGCATCCCTGCCCAGCCCCGCCTCTCTCCTCCGGTAGGCAGCGCTCAGCTGGACCCGGGGCGCCGGCCAGCCGCGGCTCAGTCTCCGAAGCCGCCGGCAGCAGGGGAACAGGGACTGTATTGCAGAAGATTCCTCTTTACGGTTGGATTATTGGGTCTAACTAGAGGTTTCACATCGGACCACTTCAGTGCAGGGATTCTACAGCAGAAAGCAGACCATAGATTTTAGAATCTCAAAGTCAAACATCCATATGCTGTCAGTGGGAACACTGAGCTGAGAAAGTGCGTTCTTCTTTTCTCGCAGGGGACATCACACAAGGGGACAACATCTACCCTCTCTTGGCCTGCTCCAGTGTTTCCTTCAGAGAGAAGCGTTCCCCAGGCCCCATGAGGGTCCTGAGGTCTAAGTCAGGACCACTTTGGGTTAGAGTGTGGCCTGACCCGGCCTTGACCAAAGAGAGCACCAGCTCGCAGAGTCTCTCAGGGGTGCATGTGGGCTGAGGGGGAGCCCTCTGGTCTTCGGAATATACACCTAAAGTATATTTACATAGTATTTGCATATACACATACACATACACAAAGCCTGTTGGAGTTTACAAAGTACTTTTGTAAACCTTAGCTCATTTGATCCTGCAACCTCGTAATAAATTCTTGTAGCAGGCATTTTACAAATATCTTGCATTTTATGAATAAAATAGACTAAGGCCAAGAAAAGTGAAGTATTTAAGGTCACACAACTAGTAATTAGTAGAGTTATAACTAGAACCGAGATTTTCTAAATTTAAATATTATATCTCTCCTACCCTTCCATTTTTTCAGCAGATTGGATAACCTTCAATGAATTATAAAAACAAAGAAACAGAAAAAAAACCCTCCCTGTGTTTCTAGACTTTTCTGAAGTGTCTCAGGGTTTCTATCTGACTTCTTCTAAGAAATTCAGATCAAGATAGTCATACCTCAGAACTCCAAGTAAATGTGTAAATGCTTTCGGGGGTAGTTTGTTCTTGATTTTCCCACAGAAAGGGAGAAGTCAGCTACCTTTGTGATGGAATCATGTATTGCCTCAACGAACAACAACACAGACTTGGATGGTGAGTATTCTACCAGAATGAAAGAGGAAGGGCAACAGCCATCCATCCTGAGGGCGGATGTCCCTGCATGCAAAAGGAATGGCACCCCCTGAACCCAATCTTGTAGTTTAATTATTTTTAGAAAGAGTAAATTGGAAAAAAAAAAAAAAAACAGACCCAAATAAAAATCTTCAACTCTGAAACATTCTCAGCAAAACACAAATGGGGCAGTGTTATCCTCCTTCAGGAAGCAGATTAGCATAGGTACCGGAGATTACATTTTGCAGTAAACATCCCTGGCAGCCCACTTTGTCAGGGGGTGGTGGTGCTCAAAATCTGAGACACGTCTTCATCACTCAGGGCCCGGACAGGGCTTCAGTAATACTGGATCTTAGCATTTTCCAGGCTAAGATAACTTTTTCATTCTCTACAGTGCAGATACCTAGACACCTGTCAGAGCACTTGAACACCCAAATGCTGCTTCTAGAAAGATGTTGGCTTTGTCTGTAGCATCCCTGGACCTCATTCAGAAAAAGAGAGATGGTGACTCTTCATTTGCACTCTAACTTGTTCAGACTTCTCACTTGTGATGATAAAATGCAAATACTGCTCACCACAGACCTAGAATCCAAGGTCAGTCACAACAAGGAAGAACATAGAATTGCCAGTGTTCCTGACCCTGACCTGTGGGTGTAAGTTGTAGTATTTGGGCTTCTGTGGTCAACATTACAACTAAAAGTCACAAAAGCCATGGGAGATAGTCTCAGGGATATGCATCAGCTCTTCAGATTCTGAATTCTGGTCTTGCATGATTTCTTTCACCAGGAGCCATCACAACTGTGCTTCCTCGGACTAACAACTTGCCTCTCACTCCCTACCCTCCAGGCACCATCTTCTCTATAAAGTCACCCTCTCAGCTTTCAGTTATCCCCAGAGATGACCCAAATACAGAGAACTGTGGCATTTTTTATAGCATTTAGGTGAAAGATGTTATAAATTATACAGTTCACCTGAGACAGAAAATGCATGCTACCAGGCA
>NW_012107341.1:1120889-1129777 GCF_000951045.1 Mandrillus leucophaeus | reverse complement strand
AAAGAAAGAAAGAAAGAAAGAAAGAAAGAAAGAAAGAAAGAAAGAAAGAAAGAAAGAAAGAAAGAAAATGAAAGACAGAAGAAAATCCATGCTAATACTCTTATTCTAGCAGATAAGGATGTTAGAATGCAGCATATTAAAATATTACAAAAGTACAATAATATGAAAAAATATGGCACTCAACACAGAGCAGAATGGAAACTAGAATCAAACGGAGGAAAGCATTTTGAACCCCTGAGTACAGGATAGGTTTTTTTCAATAGATGGTATTGGGACAACTATTTGAAACAAAAGATCCACTAACTGAATTGTTCTTGGAATACAGACTTAAATAGATAATAAGTTACAGATTACTCGGAAATTCAGGGGAATTGGTTTATAAGGTGGAGGGTGTGAAAAAAATTTCCAAAAAGGACGCTGAAGGAGATAAAAAGCTACTTTCAACATAAAAAATACAACCAAAATTTTAAGATAAAACTGCCAGGAAAATATGTCAAAGGATTCATATTCTCATTGTAAAAACAGCCTATGATTTAAAAATGATGATACTAGTAAAAACAAGTCAAAGGATATTAACAAGAAATAAGAAATATGAATGGCCAATAAAATTTTTACACCTCAGTAGTATTAGAGAAATGACCGTAGTATTTTACTTTTCACCCACGAATTGGTGCTGATGAGCAGAAATAGATGTCTGTATACCACCAGTAGGCATTCACATGGGTAACACCTTCCTAGGGGATATTTGGCAAAACGTTTTAAGAGCTTTCACAAGTGGCATACGTTTCAACTTGGTCATTTCACTTTTTGGATTTTGTCAAAGCAAATAATCACGCAGTAAGCAAATATATTTGCATAAAGAATTAAAGGTATAGCATTTTATTTAACTGAGAGAAAATGAGAACAACTTACTGTGCTGTAGGGTAAGTACAACTGATAGCAATAACTTAAGCATACTCTTGGAATGACCCTTATGGCAGACACACCTGATGTGTGTTCTGAGCTAAGGAATCTGGGAGTGGCCAACACAGAGATTGGTTTCTTATCTATGATAAACATCTGAGCCCCTGTCACATCCTGTGGAACATGACCGAACAAGAGATTGAGGCGCTGAGTTTTGGGTTCATGAAGGTTGGCAGGTGGAGTTCACTAGGAGGAGGATGTTAAGTGAAAATGCTATACAAACTGCATGCTGTTTGCAAGCAGTTGCAATTTTCCTGCCCAGCCTGCTGCCACTGGATTATGTGGTTATATGTTGTCCAGGCTACCACCACCATTTCTGTAATTAAGGCAGTCCTATTATCCAGCCTACCTCCATTGGACTCTCTCCCCTGTATGTATGCTCCTAATAAAATCCCATGCCTCATTTGCTGTCTCTGGGTGTCTTCTTCAGTCTCTTGAACCTAGTGTCTTCCCTATTGAGACGCATAGTTCAATACAATATGCCCATCAAAAGAAAATGTGATAGGCCTGGTGCAGTGGCTCACACCTGTAATCCCAGCACTTTGGGAGGCCAAGGCAGGCAGATCACCTGAGGTCAGGAGTTTGAGACCAGCCTGGCCAACATGGTGAAACCCCATCTGTGCTAAAAATATAAAAGTTAATCAGGCATGGTGGCAGACACCTGTAATCCCAGCTACTCAGGAGGCTGAGGCAGGAGACTCACTTGAACCCAGGAGGCGGAGGTTGCAGTGAGCCGAGATTAGGCCACTGCACTCCCGCTGAGGCAACAAGAGTGAAACTCCATCTCAAGAAAAAAAAAAGAGAGAGAGAAAATGTGATAAATTGTTGTACATTAATATACTGAAACATATGCATTAAAAAGATAATACAGCTTCATACTGATTATCATGAAAAAATATATATGCAATATTGGCAAATGCAAAAGCAAGTATTACAACAGTGTGTATTTAATATTTAAATTTTAAATATATGTATACATAGAAGAATGTAGAGAAAAGGTTAATAGTTACTAGTCCTGAGATTACAGGTGATTACCCTTTTATACTGTTACTACAGTAGGCATGTATTCTTAAAAACCGGAAAACTTGAGAAGTTATAATAAAGTCAATGCCCTTTCTCTTCAAAGGTCCTTACATAACAAACTATCCAAAACATTCTTTTAATAATTTAGAACCAGAAAAATGATTGCCCCTCCTGAAAAAAAAAAACTGGTTTTAGAGTATGAGAATCATGTAAGTCACCCACCTCAATCTCTTCTAAAATCTGCTGGTTTATAATACATACAAGAGTGAAATTACATAAGGTAAAGTGCTTCTACTTCCCCCTGCCTGCCAGGGAGCTCAAAGCTGAAGTGAATGAATATATTAACTGATAGCTTAAACACTTGAGCCAGGGTTCCACATTTAAAACTGACATTTGAATAAGCCACTAACGGAGTCATCCTGACCCAGGTTCAAGTTTGACAACCACTGATGACTCTGAGGGCTGTGTGCCTGCTTCCTCCTGCGTTAGCAACATTTTAATAAAATTTGTATCTTTTCTATTCCTGAAGGATCTGAGGTATCTCCTAATACTGTAAGGTCTTAAAGTGGACACAGAAAAATCTAAAACCTACATGACTTCATGTTTAACTTGTTTCCCCTGAGTGTTTCATGCACAAAATGGAGCATTGGTTTTAGGAAAAAAAATTGGACCCCTCTCCTAATGATTGTCCAAATTGCCTTTATGGTCAGAGAAGGCAATTATCCAATAGTAGAAATAACTTATCAACCCAGAATTATTTTCTAATAAGTGAAAATTTTCCAAATTTACTCAAAATTTAATCTATTTGCTCCCATTAGCACAGTGTAGACTCTGGGCTGGGTGACATGGTTTTTCAGTGTTTTTTTTTTGTTTGTTTGTTTGTTTTTTTACTTTGTGTAAAAATGCATCATATCCAAATGGTACTCAGAAACAATACTGTGATTTTATTTGATGCCATTGTATTTTTTTTTTAATTATGGTTGGTTTATATATGATACTCACAATTACTGTTGTCAAAGCAATTCCCATTTCACCCTCTATAAATGTAGATTCCTCATGGAGTGGTGAAATTGACAGTGAAGAGTTGTTTCAGCCCTGTTCATCTTACCTGCCAATTACAGGTGCACAGGAAGAGTGCTGGTTTCCTCTGTGCCAGCCCAGACTTGGCTGGTTACCCAGACTGGGTTTCCAGGGCAAACCCCATTGGTTCTAGTCTGTAAACTGTAAATGGAAATAGATTTACTTCCTTACATGCACACTTTGGAAATAAAGCCCTAAAAAGTGTTCAGTGTAAATCTATGTTTCTAGTGCTGGTAGATTGTTTTTATTATGTCTTCCGTGGGCAGAGCCACAAGATAAAAGATAAAGTGAGACAGCAAAGGGCCGGGTGAGGACAAGCAGGAAGACATGTCTGGGCAGAGGAGGGGTGGGGAAGAGACGCTGAGGGTGTGGTGCCCTGAGGTTGCAGGGTGCACATTGTGGAAGGTTGGGGTATCTGCACTGGAAGGCCAGTGTCACAAGCTAGAGGCTGTCTGCTCTGGAGGGACCCATGGGCAGGGTCCAGGCGTCGTCTTGGGATGGCAACCCCGCAGTGCTAAGCACAGCTCCAATGCAGGATTGCTGAGCTCTGGGCAGGACTATGGGCTGAGTGGGAACTGTGCTGCGCAAAGCAGAAATTAAGGAGAACTGATGTCTGATAGCTGAGGGTAGGGGGTGGTATCAGAACACTGACCGTTGTCCAATTCCTGCTCGAAAGAATGACTTCCAAACACAAATCAGTATATTGAGTAAATATTCCCCAACATTTAATGACTTAGTACTATGCTTTCATACTCAGTTATCTAAGAAGACAGATACAACCAAAGTCTTCCCTGAGAAGTTGACTAAAAAGTCCGTGTTTCAGGGTAGATCCCCTATGGGTCCTTTCCTGGGATGATTCTAAGACCATGTGAGCAATTGTAGACTCCTAGTCCACAATCTAAAGCTTTCCTAAATAGACTGCAATGATAACAGTCATGTCAAACGCTGCTGGGAGCACCTGGATTGGTCTCTAAGGAAAGTCTTGGCCTTCCAGTTGCTTCCTTGGCATGCATCATAGTGGAGTGGCCTCTGTTAAGGCACAGGCCTTGGTAAGAAGCTCAGTGTTTAAAGCGTGAGGTCCAGGTTATGCTGAACTGAGCTCAGCAATGTGGATAGAGGTGGGAGAAGCCACTGCAACAGTACCTTCCTCAGCCATTGGGACCCCCCAGGAAGCAGGCTCATGGCTGCAAAATCAAATCCAGGGTTGTTGTTGTTGTTGTTGTTGTTGTTGAGATGGAGTCTCAATCTGTTGCCCGGGCTGGAGAGCAGTAGCGCGACCTAGGGTTACTTCAACCTCCGCCTCCCGGGCTCAAGCAATTCTGCCTCAGCCTCCCGAGTAGCAGGAATTACAGGCGCGTGCTGCCATGCCCAGCTAATTTTTTTGTATTTTTAGTAAAGACGGGGTTTTACCTTATTGAACAGGCTGGCCTCGAACTCATGACCTTGTGATCAGGCCTGCCTCGGCCTCCCAAGGTGCTGGGATGTCAGGTGTAAGCCACTGCACCCAGCCTAAATCCAGGTTTTATTGTCAAGTTTGGCCCTGCCATGCTTGGACCAACGTTTATGGAAACAGAGGAGCATTCAGCAGGAAGACAAAGAAGGTGCTGTGTGCTCGCTGTTGATCTATCTCGAGGCAGCCGCCCTGCACACTGAGCAGAAAGCTTCTCTTATTTTTCATTTTGTCATCCAAATACTAAATGTGTAATCCTTTTAATATGCAAGCAGATTATGTAAGGTGTAATATGGAATTTAAAGGGGTATAAACTGCTACAGCATATCAAAAGATATATCTGAATCCATATCTACAAAAATTGGAATATGGATATATTCATACATTCACGTTATATATCAATATATTCATATCTCAATATTTTGTGTATCTATCCATATTTGAATATCTTGGAATATGGATAGATATAGACATATCATTTTATTTGAACTTAGAAGTCCCCTTGACTTTATTTTTTCTTTGGGAAAAAACTTATCTTTCCTAATTTGCTCATCAAACTAGGGTCAGAAATATTCATTTTAGGTTATTGGTTTTCTTGGTCTTGCTATTTAAAAGAATATGTCTCAACTGCCATCTGGGAAAGGTCACAGAAATATTAATATACTTCTAAAACTAGAAGACCAAAAGACTCAGCTTTCAATATAAGTTAAAGTGTGGTGATGCAAATTGCAGAAAATCAGTGGCCTGTATCTCTTCAAGAATTATTTAATAATGAATTTACCAGTAGCAAAATAAAAGGACCTCTCCTGCAAAAGCTTTAAACCCAGCTGAAATACACACAGGGGAGGAAGAGCCACTAGGCTTCCTGTGACTCCGAGGATGACAAGGGGATGGCCATGTGGTGTTCAGACACCCCAGAAGTCCAGGCAGAGCCCTGAAATGACGGGAACCTCAGCCAAGGAGCTGAGGAAGCAAGTAGGGAAGGAAGGAGACCCAGAAAAGGGGATGCACAGCAGAGACTGGGCCAAGGCGTGCTTCCCTTACAGCAGCTGCCAGGCCTGGCAGGCCAGTGCCTTCCTCTCGTGTTCTCGAGGAGCTGTCTTGAGTAAATGCCCCACCTGAGCACATGTGGATTCCTTTGATCTACACACAGGGGACTTCACAATCATCCAAGGACAAGTGGTCGCTGCTCTTTTGGGGCCACTCTGACCATTTGTGCAGTTAAGTTAGTTCTTGGCTCTGAAAACCAGTGGAACCAAGTGAAGGTACTCCCCAGATGGAGTCCAGGCTCTGTGAAGGCTCATGCCCTGCCCATGGGTGCATGACCCAGCCTTTCATGCAGCTTGACAGCCAGATCTTCATGCCAGATGCCAGGCTATCCCTGGGGAGGGCTCCCGGAGCTCAGGCGTGAACTCCATGGTGCTGTGGAGGTGAGAGCATGGGGTATTTCTCCAAACCACCAGGACCTTTACAAAACCTTCACCCTCTTCTGCTGAAAATGTTAGCTAAGGCAGGGCAGTGACGTGTTTATGTTGGTTGTGGTTTGATTCTAGTTCCTTTCAATTCTTCATGGTTTGTCCTTCAAGGTTCCTGGAGTCTGGGGCTCCTGAAAGCAAGCCCCAGCCCTCTTCAGAGTGACGGCACCCCTTCCTTTCTGGCATACCCTGCAGAGAGGCACCCCTTTTCCCCGGAGGCACCTCTTGTGAGTGAATTGCTCCTGTTCACTTCCTGCCTGAGGGGCAGCATTGAAGCGGGCAGGGAGAGGCAGGAGGAGGGACGTTTAGCAGGGGTGAGGAGAGGAGCAGCCGTTCTGCGCATGCAGGAACCTAGAAATTCCAACTGTGCTGAGATTGACGCTCACGTACCCCTCCCTCTGGCTGTGGGGCAAGAGTATTTGCCTTCTTGCTGGAAATTTTCCCTAATACTTAGCTTTTATTTCCCTAAGTTTCTAACTTTCTAGAACCTCAAAGTTCACATGGAAATACCAGTAAAACCATAAAGCCGTAACCTATTCCCTTGGACCGTGGCTGTATGCTGCACTAGGCCCTACCCGGGAAGCCATGCACCTGGCCTGTGTCAGACTCTGCTCCAGGAGAGGTTAGGGCATAGGATCCAGCACTCACACTGACTTGTGGCATGGAATTTATGTCCTCAAAGACTCCCATTTCTCACTAGGAAGATACAGGGTTGTTGTGGGTGTTGAAGAAAAGAATATGCAGAAGTACCTGGCACATTAGAAGCAATCAATACAATCTTGAATATTAAAAATCATTGTCCTCTGAAACACGCTTTGGCACACCTTGTTGGCCTGCAGGTACTGTCTGTGTAACAAGCAGCTCTTCCCCACCCTGCCCAGCCCCAGGAACCATCGCGATAAACCATGTCCTCCTTTTTTCTTTTGCGACAGAGTCTTGCTCTGTCGCTCAGGCTGGAGTGCAATAGCACAATCTCTGGCTCACTGCAACCTCTGCCTCCCTGGTTCAAGTGTTTCTGCTGCCTCAGCCTCCTGAGTAGCTGGGATTATAGGCACGCGCCACCATGCTAGGCTAAGTTTTGTATTTTTGGTAGAGATGGGGTTTCACCATGTTGGTCAGGCTGGTCTCGAACTCCTGACCTGGTGATCCCCCTCGCCTCAGCCTCCCGAAATGCTGGGATTATGGGTGTGAGCCACTGCGCCCGGCCAACCAAGTCCTCTTACTCCAGACAGGCTGGGCCTCTGGCAATGCTGAGGAGCCAGGGATACCAGGATTCATGTGGGCAGCAGCACTGGAGGCTGGGAGCCAGCCTAGAATCCAGAGCTCTCAAACCCCCACATTTATGTTACTTCCAATATCGCCTTACTTAGGTTTTGTCTGTACTATGTTATAGCAGTGATCTCATTGTCATGAATGGACCTGTTTATGTATTATTTTCCCTGTTCCTTCAAGTCTGGTTTTATTCCTCTTGTTGAAAGTCATGTTTGATTCCTTTTGGTGTGAATGAGGGTTATGTATGTAGCCAGGTACTATTAGGTATTTGCAAATATCTGCAACAAGGATCGATGGATAGATCGATGGATGGATGGATGGTTAGTCACCCAGGACTCCAAGCAGTCCTAAAATTCATAAGATGGAAAGTCAGAAATACTTTTTCTGTGTTTGTCCTCCCAGTTACTCCCTTTTTGTTCACTGTGTTTTCTCCTTCAGATCATTTTCTTTCATCTATTGCTCTGGTCAGCATCCCTCTTGTCTGCTGCTTCCCTCTGCTCTGCAGCCTCATTGCTTACAGTGTGGGTCTGCTGGTAGTATTTCATCTAGTTATTTCACCACACTACAAGGTAGGTATCATTTCTTACATGTTACAGATGAGGAAACTAGAATCCAGACAGAATGTCCAAGGTTACACACTAGCTCGTGGTGGGTTGAGGTATCTAGCAGAGATCTGCCTCCAACCAGTGTCAGACCACTGATATTCCGATTGCAAATGACTATGAACTATATTTAGTCAAGTACCACTCATTCTAAATATTACTAAAAGAGAGAAACTATTTCTGTGAAAATACCGCTAATTCCAATTTTGGGGCCCCACGTCACATGGAAGTGCAAATTTTTTTCAAAAGAACATCCTATTCTCTGTGCACATTCCCCTTCAGAATAAATGAACAGTTCTGGGGCTGCTTATCTGGAAATTCAATACATCAGCCTGGAATATGAGGAGCCACCATCTTTCTTTTTTCAAAATCAAGCTCTCATGTGTGTCTCCTAAAGTCCTAAAGCATACAGACCCCCCAGGATGTGTCTCCTAAAGTGTGAGGCATATGAACCCCAGGATGTGTCTCCAAAAGTCTGAGACACACAGGAGAGCTTGATCAAAAAAAGAAAAATAAATAAATAAATAGGGAGGGAGAGAGAGGAGAGAGAGAGAAAGAAAAGAAATTAAAGAAAGATTGGGAGGCCGAAGCAGGCAGATCACCTGAGGTCAGGAGTTCCAGACCAGCTTGGACAACATGGTGAAACACCGCCTCTACTAAAAATACCAAAATTAGCTGGGCATGGTGGCACATGCCTGTAATCCCAGCTACTTGGGAGAATGAGGCAGGAGAATCACTTAAACCTGGGAGGCAGAGGTTATAGTCAGCCGAGATCACACCACTGTACTCCTGCCTGGGTGCCAGAGCAAGACTCTGTTTCCAAAAAAAAGAAAAGAAAAGAGAACACAGAAAGGAAGGAAGGAAGGAAGGAAGGAAGGAAGGAAGGAAGGAAGGAAGGAAGGAAGGAAGGAAGGAAGGGAGGGAAAGAAAGGGTATTTAAGGACAATCTTTTTTTCTATTATTTATAGAAGTGACTTTTGACTTTCCATTCCGCCCTGTCTCCCCACCAGTTTATTATTAACC
>NW_012107341.1:1059068-1120839 GCF_000951045.1 Mandrillus leucophaeus | reverse complement strand
AAGGAAGGAAGGAAGGAAGGAAGGAAGGAAGGAAGGAAGGAAGGAAGGAAGGAAGGAAAGAAAGAAAGGAGGAAGGTAGGTTGGTTCCCCAGGGGCATGTGATGTTTTCTGGTTGCAGAGATAAACCCCACAGGCGAGGCAAGGTCCAAGGAGAAGAATGTATTATGTAAGAAACTTGAAGAGAGAAATGGAGGCTCCTGCTTCAGGGGAGAACAGGACACTTCTGGGGTCAATGACTTCAGCAAAGCCCTGAAGAATATCAGGAGTTCTGTGAGGCGGAGGAGTGAGGAGAACATTCCTGGCTCCACTTGAGACGCTCGAATTGATGACTCCCTCCATCAAGTGGGGAGATCTGAAACATTTTGATTTTAGGAATTCTTAATACCATTTAAACTTATTAAGGTTCCCAAGGACTTTTGATCATATGGGTTACATTATTGATATTTACTGTATTATAAATTAAAATTGAGAAATTTCAGAATCTGGATCAATTCATTTTGAAACCATAATAATAAAGTCATTTTATGTTAACACAAATAATTACTTTTTAAATAAAATAACTATATTTCCCAAAACAAAAAAAAAATAAGAAGAGTGTCATTGTATATTTTTGCAAATCTCTTTAATGTCTGACTTAACAGAAGACAGCCAGATTCTCATGCCTGCTTCTGCATTCCAAATCTGCGGCAATAGGTGTTTTGGGTTGAAGAATATGAAGGAAGTCAGGCTTCACACAGTTAACTAGTAAGGAGAGGAATATTTTAATTTTTTTGGATAATTACAGATACTATTCCTTGATTCTATATCAAAAATTGACAAGAGGTAGTTTTTGCAAAATTATTTGCCGTATGCTGTTGGAAACTGTTCTGTTGAAAATTGATTGGCCCATTGCTTTGTGATGGTTTTGTAATGCATCATCTTGGCCAGGTTGAACTCCATTCCCCAGAACTTCCATTCTAGCATGTTTTTGGTAAGAGTGGGCTATAAGGGAGATTTTCTCAGGAAGAAAGTTAGAAGGTGGGAGAGAGGCAATGGCCATTTTGTATCTTACACACACTTTCTCCAGCTGTTTGTCAAATGCTGGGAACAGAGGCCCCTCTTCGGAATCCTCCTCAGTTTCTCTGCCTCCTGGGCCAGGTGTGTGTTGCTCCCTGAGGAAGGACCCCAGTTTTCACCACACACCCTTGTCAATAAGATCAGCGGCAACAAGAGCAGACACAGGCTTCTGTCTGTCCAGCTCAGCACTGTGGTTCCAGGCTGCTAGTGATCTTCCTGCCTGACAGCCTGCCAGTAGGCTTCGGGCTCCAGCCTCAGAATTGGGGCAGCCTGGTATAGGCTGCTTAGTCAGCCCACTCTGTACTAAGATCATTTTAAAAATTACCTGTGTTTGTGTATACACATACGCATACATACACATACACATCTAACATAGGTACCTTACTGGTTCTGCTTCTCTAGTCAAACACTTCAACCAAATACACACTCCCAATGGACTTTTTTCCTGTCTGTGATTTGACCTCACAGATATCTGAAAGAGTGTGGGATATCTCGAGTTTTCTCAAATGACTCTTTGAGAACTGCAGGTACAGGGAAAATAGGAGGCAGGCTAGGGCCAGATTTTAAAGGATCCTTAAATGCCAGTGTGCGAACTTTGGACTCTTCCCTGTAAACAACAATCAAGTAAAGATTGATAAATATTTCTGAGTGTTTTAAGATGAGTTTGAATCAATTACAGGAAGTTCTGAATAGGAGAGAAACTAAACACAGGAAAATAATATTCGTGTGCAACTTGCCCTACTAAGGTGTGTTCAGTTGGCTTCTATCTGCTGGTGACCCACAAATAAATCTTGATATCCCATCCAGGGATCCAGTCCTGTAGTCAGGGACCCTGCATCTAGATATTAAAAAATACATCTACTAATTTTTTAAATCTTCTTTTCTCCATTCCTGTCTCTCATTTTCCTCTAATTTAGACCCTCACTGTTTTATGCCTGATATTTTGTAATAGCCTTTCAGTGGGGTCTCTCTTTCTCTCTCTCTCTCTCTCTCTCTCTCCTTCTCCTCCTTTTTCTCCTTCTCTTCTCCTCCTCTCCTCCTCCTTCTTCCTCTTTTTCTTCTCCTTCTTCTTCTTCTTCTTCTTCTTCTTCTTCTTCTTCTTCTTCTTCTTCTTCTTCTTCTTCTTCTTCTTCTCTCTTCTCTCTCTCTCTCTGTCTCTCTCTCTGTCTCTCTCTCTCTCTCTCTCTCTCTCTCCCCCCCCATCCCTTTCTCCCTCTTCTCTTATTCTGGGGAACATAGATCCTCATTCAAATCCATCTTCCTCAGTGTTGCTATATGATTGGTCTAAAATATGAATTTGTTTATTTAATTCTGTGCTTAAAAATACTTCAATGGCTCCTATTTCCTTTACAACAAACCTCTAGCCCATTCAGGACACAGCGGTCTCTCAGAACATGGTCACATGGTCCCCATCTCCTCTCTTTCCAGGCTACCTTCTACCTGCCACCATCCCATCCCATCCCATCCCATTGCTGCCATGGCAGCTGCCAGGAATTGTGTCACACCTCTTTATAGGTTCTCTTGCCTTTGCCCAGAGTGCCTGCCTTTCCCCATCAACTTTCTCACCCTAAACTTAAAGACCCCGTGGTAGTATCCCATGCTTTGTGAAGTCCTTCTAACCCACTGGGGGGCTTAATGACTCCTTTCTTATCATTTTCATTGCACCCTATGCACGTATCTATCTATTAATGAATTTTTCACATATTTTATCTGTATGCCCCGTTGGTCCTAAACAGCTGGAAACTATGTCCTCTAAGGGTAGAAAGAAAAATGCCTGGCATATATTCAGAAACTCAACCAAAGTTACAAGAAAGAAATTGAAGTTCACCTATATGAGACAGAGAACGTTGTATCTATTTACACCTCTACCGTCTTGTCTCATATGATTCCTAAAATGCTGAGGATGAATTGAAAAAATTCCAAACTCACTGACTTAAATCTTTCACTACTTTAGGAAACATTTATTAAATGCCTCTTATGTCTCAGGAAAACGTGCACTACATTCTACCTACAAATGGAAGTGAGTCCTTAGTGAGTCCTTGGCACACAGCATGGCTACAAAGAATTCTGCAGGATGGTCACTTGTGCAGACACCTGGAGAAGATTTTGTATGGAATGAGCACCATTGTGTGCTAATTGTGGGAGAAGCTTGCATGTTGATAGGCCTGCTTGCCAGGAGACAGTCACAGTGAGGGGTTTTGTGAAACCTCTCAGGCAGTGGGCTGCAGCTGAGGCATAGTGGAGAATAAAATAAAGGAAGTTTCCTTTCTGAATCTGACACAGCTGGCCAGGTAGGAGGAAGCTGTTCACTATACAAAGCCTTTGCCCTCTGATGCTGTCCGCTGATGACAAAATCCCATGTTATTCCAGCTCTAGTCTTCGAGAATTTCCACTGTCACTGAGGGCCCCTTACTTGCATCCGTGTCTTTGTTCAGGAAGGAGAATGCACCATGGAGTCTTCTCAAATTTTTTCAATATGAAGCTGGCTTTTTGCTATTTTAATTCGAAAAAAGTATTTTCATCTGTTTATTAACTAAAAACCTGCTCCCTTGATTTTACATAAAATGAGGGTGAGGTCTCCTCTTAACATCCTAAATGGCTCCTGAATTCATTTTGAAGCACAGTTTGTGCTTTCCTGCTATTAACTTTCCTACAGAATAATTAAATGCTTTGTATGGACTGCCACCATGTCAAAACATTGTTTAGCCAATTAAATAATTAAAACTTAGTCTATAATTACTTAGGCCAAAGCACCTGATATGATAGCATGCATTTTATGATAGTCTAAGAAATCACTAAATCCTGTCAACTAGCCTATAAGGAATTATAGGAGCAGAAATGATGTAGCAAAGATGGCCCATGACAGCGAGTTCTGCCTTCAGTCAGCTCCAGCAAGTCACGTGTTATCTCTGGGCCTCAGGTGACCCCTCTGTGAAGCGAAGTTGTCACTTTCGAAGTTCTTCATCTCCATCTTTAGGATATTGCGACTAACAAGAATATCACTGACTATATTTGCCAACCATGAAGCACCTATAAAGATTGTGTAGATTACTTCAGGTGCTTGTTGAAATTACAGGTGTCTTGGTCTTTTTAGGTTGATACAACAATGTTCTCTTGGCCAAGTGTAGTGTCTCATGCCCTTAATCCCAGCACTTTGGGAGACAGAGGGAGGCAGACGGCTTGAACCCAGGAGTTTGGGACCAGCCTGGGCAACAATAACAAAATCCCATCTCTACAAACAAAACAAAACAAAAATTAGCGGGGCATGGTGGCGCATGCCTGTGGTTCCAGCTACCTGGGAGGCTGAGGTTGGAGGGTCGCTTGAGCCTAGGAGGTCAAGGTTGCAGTGAGCCATAATCGTACCACCATACTCCAGCCTGGGTGACAGAGTGAGACCCTGCCTCAAAAAAAAAAAAAAAAAAAAAAAAAACCTTAAGCTGAGTGGTTTATAAACAACAAAAATTTGTTTCTCAAAGTTCTGGAGGCTGGGAAGTCCAATGTCAAGGTGCCCATAGATCTAGCCATCCAGCTTTGCCTTCCCATGGCAGAAGGGGCAAGAAAGTTCTCTGGGGCCTTATAAATAAGGGCACTGATCCCGCTGACAAGGGCTTGGCCCTCATAACCTTATCACTCCTAAAGACCTCATCTCTTTTTTATATCCTCACCTTGAGTGTTAGGATTTCAATATATGAATTTGGGAGAGGTATAAGCTCCAATTTATGGCAATAGATAAGTGTCATGATGATTTTGATGTATATGTCATCTTTCTGGGTATTCATTTCAGAGTCACAAAGGAGGAACTCACATGCAGAGCCCTGAGCACAAAGCCAGACCAAGAAGTTTCACTCACCTTGGACTTCAGTTCATACATTTTCAGGAAGTAGATCACAACCTCAAGGGTCATAGCTGCCTAAGCCCCATCCAATAACATCACTGAGAGGTTAGGGATTTGGGTGTCTGGGAGAACCCAAGGGCATTCAGTCAGCTTTAGTTTGTGCTATACCCAAGTTATTCTCAAGAATCAATGGCCCAGACCTGGAGCCCAGGGAGGCCAAGGCAGTCCAGCCAGAGTCTGCTTATCTGGTAGATTTCACTGTACCCAGTGACTCCAGGTCTAGCTTCCCATGGTACAGGGACCAGATCTCTCATCCCTGGTGCTTCCTTCACCATTTTGCTCAGGAACATAGGGCTTTCATGCAAATAGGCCTCCTAGAAACTTGCCCACAGATAGCACAGGGTTTATGAAAGGTATTAAACAAGCACTTCACCTGTTCTAATGTGTTTCTTCTTTCCAGCTCTTGACTCTCAGCACTCTTCCTGTCTATGGTCCCACTCCTGCACCTTAGGCTGTCCATTTGCATTAATTGTCTTTAGTTTCAAAGACTTTCATGTGAATTTATTGGGCCTGGTCACTCATTTCAGTCCTCCTGGGAGACAGTATCTCCCTCATGTCCCGATCCCACAATGGTGATGGAAGTGTTTAACACAGAAAAACAGTGGTTTCCCCAGATTTCCCATTGCAACAACAAGGTCTCTAAAAGCTTTCTCCCACCATTGTCACTAGCTCCTCTCTCGACTTTGCAGTACTGTCAATTACGGAGTAAGATTCTGCTCTAAATGCAAACATTCCAGCAGAGTGCACTCTGGTGCAAACCCAAGGCATGCATTTATCTTTGCTTCTATATAAATTTGTTCTCAAAGTTTACAAATATTTGTTGAGTTGGGTGTCATTGGATACAAATGTGGTAAGATAAGATTTCTTTTGTCTGTCACAGTGTCATCTTTACCCCTTCCTCGCTCTTTTAAGGGAAAAGTGAGTTTCATAATTTTTTTTAAAAAGACCAAAATTTGTTAGCATAACACTTATATTATTATATAAAAGTATTAGGGCTTTTAACTTATATCATATGCTAAAATTACTTCAACATGGATCGAAAACCTAAATGGAAGGCCTAAAACCAGAAAACTTTTTTTTTTTTTTTTTTTTTTTTAAATCTGAGACAGAGTCTCACTCTGTCACTCAGGCTGGAGTGCAATGGCATGATCTCAGTTCACTGCAACCTCCACCTCCCAGGTTCAAACGATCCTCCTGATTCAGCCTACTGAGTAGCTGGGATTACAGGCGTGCACCACCACGCCCAGCTAATTTTTATATTTTTAGTAGAGACAGCATTTTGCCGTATTGGCCAGGCTGGTCTTGAACTCCTGACCTCAAGTGATCTGCCCGCCTTAGCCTCCCAAAGTGCTGGGATTGCAGGCGTGAACCACCACATCCATCCCAGAAAACTCTTACAAGAAAACATAAGAGAAAAGATTCATAATATTGAATTTTTCAATGCCTTCTTGGATATGACATCAAAAATATAGGTAACAAAAATAAAATAATTAAGCTGGATAACATCAATATTAAAAATTTCTGTGTGTCAGGCAACACTACCAACAGTGAAAAGGCAACTATCAGAATGGAAAAAATACTTGCAAATTATATATCTGATAAGATACTATTATCTGAAATATATAAATTACCTTTATAACTCAGCAATAACAAATAACTCAATTAAAAATTGGGCTTGAATAAATGTCTTTCCAAAAAAGATACACAAATGATCAACAAGCATATGAAAGCTGATCAACTAATCATTAGGAAAACACAAATGAAAACTAAAATGAGATGTCACTACACACCTATTAGGATGACTACAATTAAAAATAACAGCTGGGCACGGTGGCTCACACATGTAATCTCAGCACTTTGGAAGGCCAAGGTGGGTGGATCACCTGAGGTCAGGAGTTCGAGACCAGCCTGGCCAACATGGCAAAACCTCATCTTTACTAAAAATACAAATATTACCTGGGCGTGGTGGTGCATGCCCACAATCCCAGCTACTCAGGAGACTGAGGCAGGAGAATCGCTTGAACCTGGGAAGCAGAAGTTGCAGTGAGCCAAGATCACGCCACTCCACTCCAGCCTGGGCAACAAGAGTGTAACTCTGTCTCAAAAAATAAATAAATACATAAAAATAACAAATATTGGTGAGGATATGGAGAAATTGGAACCCTTGTGCACTGATGGTGGGAATGTAAGATGGTTCAGTGATTGTGTAAAATAATTTGCTGGTTCCTCAAAAAACTAAATATATAACCCAGTCATTCTACTTCTTGGTATATATCCAAAAGAATTGAAAGCAGGATCTTAAAGAAATACTTGTACACCCACATTCATAGTGGTGTTATTCACAATAGCCAAAAGGTAGAAGTAAGCCAAGTGTCTACTGATGAATGGATGGACGGATGAACAACATGTAGTCTACACATACAATGGAATATTATTCAGTCTTAAAATGAAGGAAATTCTGACACATGCTACAACATGGATGAAACTTGTAGGCATGGTGCTAAGTGAAATAAGGCAGTCACAAAAGGACAAATATAGGATGATTCCCCTTATATGAGGTATCTAGAGAAGTCAGATTCATAGACAGAAAGAAGAACGGTGGTTTCCTAGGGCTGGTGGGTGGAGAGGGGAATGGGGAATTAGTGTTTAATGAGTTTCACTTTAGGAGAATGAAAAAGTTCTGGGGATGGATGGTGGTGATGGTTGCATGACAGGTATTTAACACTATTTAAATATACCCTTAAAAATGATTAGGATGATAGGTTTTGTGTTATGAGTATTTTACCACAGTTGTAAACAAAACTTATGCTATGAGAAATAACCAATATTGACGACAGGGAGGAATAAGGGAAGAGACCAGATAGGAATCAGCAGACCATCGGGGTTCCAGGGTTTAGAGGGAAACGTGGCTTGCTCAATCAAATAGCTAAATACTTATTTGCACCATCGTTTGGACACATTTTATATTCATCGTCACTTAAGAGTAAGATTATTTTCTATTGCCTACCAGTTATATCAGGAAAGATTTCCAGACCATTGATGAGAATAAAAAATACGCCCTGTGCTTTCAAATAACTAACTCCCTGGAGCAACGGACACATACCCAATTAGCTGGCAGTGATTTTATGGAAATATAAACAAAGTTTAATGAAAGCAGTTTATTTTCCCTGAGCACATTAGAAAAGCCATCTCAGAGAATTTTACCTTAAGAATGCTCAGGGGTCTTTCTGATAAAGAAAGGGATCAAGCCTGCCAACCACATGCCAAGTGTGAACAATGACACAGACCCAGTTGGGCCCGGTGCTCTGCTGAGAGAGCAGGCCGGGAGAGAAGGAACTCATGCTGAACCTGCAGACAAGCCTTCGAAGAGTTCCGAACACCATGATGAGGACTGAGATGACAGTTTGCCTCGAATAACCATCTGAGCTGGCCTCTGCCTGGTGCTGCTACTTTCAGTGGTGCTGCTACTTCTCCCGAAGAAGCCTGCCTGTGCTCCTGGGATTGCCTCAGGAAATGCCATGCATGTCCACGGGAAAACTGTCATTGGAAAACTACCTCACATACACTTCATGCTGAAGCATGAGTTAAGCTGATAGCTTTTATGTCTGCAAGCTAGTAGTCTGAATGTGCGCAGCTCACCCAAAGCTTGTGTGATTTTGTTAGTACCAGAGATGCAAGAAAGCCATACACCAGATTATCTATAGCATTCAAATGGAGGTAAACCGAAGCTTACAAATGAAAATTCATTGCCCCTTGTTTTCACTCATGACTAGAAAAATTCCAATTGTGCCCTCACAGCTTTCATTCAATAATAATTTTAAAGCATCTACTATCTGCTGGCATTTGTACTGGGTGCTGAGAATACAATGGGAAACAAAACACTTTCCTGACACTCACAGAGCTCACAGAGAAGGGACAAGATGGCCACACACAGCTGATGGTGAAGCCGGGTGAAGGCTGCCATCCTGCAGTCCAGATAGTATGTCTGTGCCGGCACCTCAACAAGCCCGGAGCTCTTGTATGCTCCAGTAAACCTGACAGGTCATGCTGTCATTAATGATCCCACTTTCCAGATCAGGAAAACTGAGACCTAGAGGGGAAGAACACTGCAGAGCAGGGATTGACCCGCAATCTCAGTCACTTGCAAGGAGGAGAGAGTCCTTGGAAAGGAATACCCCCTTAAAAAAGGCATGACCAGGACTAGCAGAGAGCTCTTCTGGGACAGCAGGGAAGGGACTCGGGACATGGCCAGATGGTAGCTGCTCCTGGGCCTTGAACGCCAACTCAGGCATTTTTCTTTATTAATGTATGCCCTGAGATCAGGCAGCTTTCCTCATGATTCCATGGGGAGTTTGCTTTTTCTTTGCCTTAGAGTTAATTAAACTGATGTGCTGGCCCTGATAGCCATGCAATTATATTCCATAAGCGCTTTCACACACGGCTGGGTTTGACAACAGCAGATGAACGGTTCGGTTATCCACGGTGCAGTCCATGAGAGCCCAGCGCAGAACTGAAAGATATCTCTGGTCAAATTAGCTTCTGAGGAATCTAGACCAGAGAACTCAGAGGCGGGTGGCAGCGTGACCCTGAAGGCACTTGGCTGTGCAGCTGGCTTTGCCAGAACCCTGGGGAATTCCACCTGGAACCCTCTGAGACTCCAAAGGCAAAGAAAAAGCACACATAGACCCCTGTGCATTACCATTTTTTCAAACTTTCCAGGAAATAAATCCTGTCACCTTTACCAAGTTCCTTATCCATCCAGACACTTCCGTTAGAAAATGCGTTTTTGTGTTTAATAAATTGCTTCTACTTGGCGGAAAATCATTTCTCGCTGTTATCTCTGTGATCGGTTACTTCTGCCCTTCTTTAATGGACTTCACCTGATTATACGGCTAGTCATTAAAAGCTTAGTCCCCAGTACAATGGTATCTTCTGTAGAGTGATCCATGAGAGCTTTATAGAGGCTTACCAGCCACAGCCTTAATTTTACTCATTCGTCTTAATTTTTTGTAATCATTTTTTGTAAAGAGGGTATAATGTCAGGCTTGCTTCCCTGCCTCTGACAGATCCAATCTAGCAGATAATTACCATAAGGAAATTGATGCTTTAGTGTGCAGGAGAGAATTTAATTTACTCAGACATCCTACAGTACAATGCATTCCAGAAGATATGAGGATTTAAGTTTTTAAGAAATTAAATTTTACTATTTAACATGATTACTTATGTTGAACATCATTAACTAGCTTTTTTAACTGTTTGAAATAATTACAAGCACACTTGCTGTGTCTAAAATCCAGAGCCTGCATTAAATATGGGTTAAGGATCCATGAAATGAAAAGAAAACCTGCACTTTTTTTTTTTTTTTCTCTCCAGTCTTCCAAAAATTGCTCTCTGAAACCTATGGAGAAGTACTAAGAAAATGCTCTCCTTGAAAGATATAGATTATTTTCTGCATGATGTTCTAATGCATATTCTAATAGAGGTATTACATTCATTGGTCTGGCCTGTTTTGTTTTGTTTGTTTTGTTTTGCTTAATTTCAATGGGTCTGGCCTGGGACAAGGTTATTGGTATGAAGCGTTAGAATAAGCAGGAAAGCATTTTGGAGGAAAGTGGAAGGGTGGTGGTTATTCTGGTGCACTTTGCAAAAAGGCATGGGTGTGCATGAAGAAATGAACCACTTCCAGTATTTCCTGTCTTTTTCTTCTTTTTAAACCTGGGAAAAGGGGGGGAAAAAGACAAATGCCAAGTGCGTGCTCAGGACCATCAGCAAGTTGAGAAACTAAGACAGGATGTAAAATTGACTCCATTTCTTAGAAGAGAGGCCAAAAATCAAGTCTCCTTGGCCTTAGCGTGCAGCAGCATGTCCCAGGAGGCCCTGAGAGACAGACATGTGTGTTGAATTTCTTTTCATTGCGTTCTAAACCTTTGTTAACTGGATTCCCAAGAGTTCCTCAATCCTTTCCTAAACGTGAAGTGAAACACTCAACAGGAAATTTCTGGACAAAGCCAGCCCAGAAGTTCCCTTTATCCAGCACTTCTCCCTGGTCACATTTCCTCTCAGGAGAAGCCATCACTGTCCTGCACACACTGCAGACCCTGTGACCGTTTGGGTAAGAGCCGGGGGATTGCCCAAGGGTCCCACTTTAAAATTCCCCTGTCCCCTCAGGGAGGAAGCTGCTGACTCTGCGGTGGTCCTGGTTTGAAGGGGCTCCTGGAATACCACGCCGCGGGGTCTCTCCTGCCCTTCGCCCTCAGAGTGTCTGTGAGCATGGCCATTTGGGTTTCTGATGCATCGGATCCTGGCAAAATTATGACATTTGATCAAAGACCATTGAAGTGCCTGAGACAGAGGACCATTCCATACACTGGGAACACAAATGCCAAGGTTTTTAAAAACTGTAATTATTAGGGCATGGTGCATTCTGTCCTTACTGAACCATCACCTCTGCCTGGTAACTGCTTAATTATTTGAAATCTTAAATATAATTTGATTTGGGAATATACTTGGAGTTGAATTTATTTTTAAGTGGTGAGGGGGTAAGAAAGGAAGTGAAATACAGTATAAAATTGTAACCAGCTAGCCTGTGTCTGAAACAGGTGATAAGCATTGAACAGAGATTTTGTGCCAGATGCTGTTTACCCATGTTGTATATTTGTCTCTTACAACTAATAATAATGGCTAATAATTCCACAGACCTTGCTGTGTTCTAGGCATGATTCTAAGCATCTCACATATATAACTCCCTTAACACACACACACACACACACACACAGAGAGAGAGAGAGAGAGAGAGAGAGAGAGAGACAGTACTACTACACCTCATTTTAAATTTAGAAACCAAAGAATGGAGAGATTGAATAATACATCCAGGGTCTCACAGTTAGCAGGTGGTTGAGCTGGGAGTTGAACCCAAGACAGTTGATACCAACATCCTTGTTCTTATTTACTAGTCCATGCTCAAGTGAGAGCTAGGCCCTCCTCCAGGCCCAAATTCACCTCCACTGTACCAAAGCCAATGTTGGCAATTGGTACTGCTTCATTTTGTTACTATTATAATCACGATTCTAGGATTTATTCAATAATCCCATCAGTAGGCCAGTTGTTCATTCACAAACATTTACTACCACCCGCCCCTTACAGAGGCACTGAGGGCGCTAGGGACATTAGGAATGCCAGGTAAAAATCATTGTCAAGGGCCAGGTGCGGTGGCTCACACCCAGCACTTTAGGAGGCCGAGGTGGGCGGATCACCTGAGGTCGGGAGTTCAAGACACCTGATCAACGTGGAGAAACCCTGTCTCAACTAAAAATACAAAAAAAATTATCTGGGCATGCTGGCGCATGCCTGTAATCCCAGCTACTCTGGAGGCTGAGGCAGGAGAATCGCTTGAACCCAGGAGGCGGAGGTTGCGGTCAGTCGAGATTACGCCATTGCACTCCAGCCTGGGCGACAGAGTGAGACTCCGTCTAAAAAAAAAAATAAAAAAGTCATTGTCAACTAAAATAGTCACTTATTCATTTCTTTCAAGAGAGGCACATATCCCTTGAACCTGCATTAAAACATTCAACTTCTCAAGTCACTTTATTTTTCACTGTGAACGCAACAGCATTGCAGAGTCCCACAAGTCCTGGCTGTTCCTGTCCTGGCCCTCCATGCTGCACGCCTCCCCAACCCAGACCACACAAGCACAGGCTTCAGCTTCCTCTTTCCACCCTGCCAGGCTCTTCCCATGTGGGCTCCTTACTTCTGCTCCCAAGGAAATGCATATCACTCAGGCTGTCCATGTTAACCATCTCATTGCTGGATTCAGTTCTGAGTCTCATCTGCTACTATCAAGTTCCCTAATTGTCTAAAAAGCTCATTTCTATGTTCTAAGTCTGCATAGTATTCAGAGGGAGCAGTCTGCAGTTTCTAACCTGCAAGGACAACTGCTTCTCATCCTTCTAGCTGGTGGGAGGCACGACCATGGATACACACTTCAGCTCTGCTCATGATCCCCTTGAAGGAAGGAGCTGACCCTTTGGGGGAAAGCATTCATTCACATGGCAGCGACTCAATACCAGGGACTCGCATTTATGCTCAGAAACATGCCACGAGGTAGCACAAAAGTTGTCTTGTGATTTAGTAGGTACAGCAGAAGAACTGGTGGGCTGGAGAAAGAACATTGCGTATGGCTCATGCTGGCCTCCCTCTCCCCACACGGTGCTTACTGAAATGTCCCACAGTGATACGTGAAGTGAGTTTGCTGAATATTTATTTGCAACTGAAGTGTCCTTGGGCGTAGTAAATGGAGATTTTCTTTAGCTCTAGAATTGCTAATAAAAGCATTTGAGGATTCAGGAGCTAAGGCAGTTTCAGGGAGCTGCCAGCAGGTGATAATCAGGTACCATCCTACAGCTGATGTGACATTTTTCTCCGACCAGATTAATTTATTGATAACTACATCTAAGAGCATAAGTTCCATGACGTAGTGAGTCCTATGTGTCATCTCCATTGCTCTGGCCCCAGTGTCAGGCGCAGGCCCAGGCACATTGTGGGTGCTGGAAAAACAGGAGTTGAATGAATGAGTGAAAAAATAAATGACCATGGAAAATTTGAGGGTTTTCCTGTACATCAGTTTTTTGTTGTTGTTGTTGTTGTTTATTTGTTTTGTTTTTGTTTTTGTTTTTGAGACGGAGTCTGGCTCTGTCTCCCAGATGGAATGCAACGGCATGATCTGGACTCACTGCAACCTCCACTTCCCAGGTTCAAGCGATTCTCCTGCCTCGGCCTCTTGAGTAGCTGTTATTACAGGTGCCCACCTCCACGCTTAGCTAATTTTTCTATTTTTAGTAGAGACGGGGTTTCATCATGTTATCCAGGCTGGTCTTGAACTCCTGACCTCAAGTGATCCACCTGCCTTGGCCTCCCAAAGTGCTGGGATTACAGGTGTGAGCCACAGCGCCCAGCCCTGTACATCAGTTTTTAACTGTGGTTGCTCATAATATGGAACTTCATAAGAAATTACTGAATCAGACTCTAAGGAGGTGAAGTCTGGAACTGATATTTTGCTGAAATATCTGAAGAAATAGAGATTCACAGAGATAAGTAATTTTGCTCCAAAGCACACAGCTAGTAACCATCATGGCTAAAGTCCCAGGTGTGTCACCTCCTAAATGTATGCCTCCTCCACTAGACGTTCAGCCAACATGCTTGGACTCCATCTGTTCCCACGCCTCAACCCTCAAACTCTGGCAGTTACTGTGTTCCGGACGCTCAGTGGGCTGACACCACCCCAGTCTGCCCAGGGAGAACTACCGCTATGGATGAACTTCCTTTTAAATAGTGAGGAGTTAAAATTGGTTTGTGTTTTACAATCATAGCTAATATGTTATAAATCTTAATATTTTTCACCCATGAAAAAATATTGTTCTGCTTTAAGAATGGAAAGCTCACCTCAAACCTTTCTAGAGTAGAAGGCTAGATTGCATTCTTAGAGGACCCTTGACCTGACTTCTTGCAATCCTCCAGGAAATAGATTTAATTTCTGTCCCTCCATGCCCCCACTTCATGCTTCCTATAGATACGGCCATATGTCTCTCCTAATAGCAGGTATTGCAAGTATTCAGCCACACTTAGAGTCAAAGAGAGACAAGACAAAATGGAACTTTGCACCCAAATCCCATTATGAGCATGACTAGAAAGTTGATTCTGGAGGCCTTTGGGGTCTCTGGGCCTTACCCCTGGTGCAGCCGGGATGCCAGCTCTTCATATGTGTGAGTGCGCTGACTGTCCCTCAGACACAGTCCTTATGTTGCTCGCATTAGTCAGTTTCTGCTGCTTATCATGCAAAGCACATTAAATATACATTCCTCCGACCACACACACAGGTCCACTTATTCACGAAGTCCTGATCATTCTACCCATTGAGTAAGTGAACCTTTTTTCCATTTTTGCTGCCATTGCCCTCAGGTCTTCTTTGTGTCCCACCTGGGCCACGGCAGTAGCTGTGGAGTTGGTCCCACACCCAGGTATCTTCTTTGCAGTCCACCCTGTTCCCTGCAGCAGGTACAGGCACCATGAGCTTCCTAACCTGGGTCTCCAACTTCCTCAAGGGCTCCCCAGCCTTTGCATAGCCCGCAGGGCCCTCCCTGACATGCCCAGCCTCAGCTCTGCCACTTCCCTTCTCTAGCACCCACTGCCCCCGCCTGCACCAGGAACCTTGCTTTGAGTAACACCACAAGCATTTCCCACAACATGAGACGACCTTGGCCTCCACCCAGCTTTAAACTCTTTCTTCAGCTAGAATTTTTAGGTCTTCTGGTCCACCTGCATGTTCTTACTCAAGTTGTAAGATTATAATTAGACGCTGCCTCTTCCGTGTGGCCTTCTCTTGCTTTGCCAGTCAGTGGTGGAATTTTCTCTCCTTTGTCATTCCCTGTAAGGCCTTTTGAACCTTGTGCTCTGCGGGTCGACTAGTGAGATGGACACCCTAACTCTATCACCACCAAGTAATCTAGAATCTAGAGGAAGTTATTTGATCTCTCTAGACCTCAGTTTCCCCACATGTAAAATGGAGTAAGAATATTCCTAACTTCTTCGAGTACACTGTGAGGACTGAATCTTAAGCACATACTTAGCATAATATAAGGACATAGTGTGCAATTAAAATAAATAGTTATAGTAATTATCTTGTACTACTGTATTGTTTATACCAGAAATTCTGCACTAAACTGCAGGCAACTCCTTGGTAAAAGAGGCTGGATCTGTCCACATACAACTACCCAGAGTGCACAGCCCCTGCACACACATCCTCTCAGTAAATGTAGGTTAAATGAGAGTGAAGCAAAGCTTGGCTGGCTGATAGTAGGAGGCATTGAATGCACTCACCACCTCAATGAGCTCAAATGGGATGGCCTAAGAGGTAGGGTGTTAGGTACCCACTAGAGACCTTCAAGGAATACCATCTGGGAAAGATAAAGCCTAACATTTTGGCTGTCAGTAATACTCTAGAACTGCAACCCGCGAGCGTGAATGCAGAGGTGGAGTGCATTGTATTTTTGATGACTACAGTGAAGGATGCAGGAGAGTCAGTTCAGGGAAATGGTCACAGCGGTGGGCTCTGGGCTCCTTGGGTGCTGGAAGCCTGAGGCAAGGGGAACTGGAAAGGGCAGTGGTTGCATGACAGAGCAAGCCAGGCCGATTCACTTTCCTTTTCTGGAAATTTGAGGAGCTGCATGAACTTTGACCAGAGGTAGACGTGACCCACTGTCCCTGAAGATCCCTCCATGTGGCTGGTAGCATGGTTGTTAAGAGCCTGGGCCACAGTGTCAGATGACATTTCAGCTTAGCCACTTAATGGGCACTTCGTGTGTGAATTCGGGACTTTTTCTTTAACATCTTTGAAACTTGGTGTCTTCGTGTGTAAAATGGCATAATAATACCTATTCTGTGGTATTGCTATATAACAAAGATTTTGTAGAGTGCCTGCTATATACAAGAAATGCAATAGCTAGTGACCATCACAATTAATATGCATTCTTTTTCTTTCTTTCTTTCTTTTTTTTTTTTTTTTTTTCCCTGAGATGGAGTCTCGCACTGTCACCAGGGCTGGAGTGCAGTGGCGCAATCTCTGCTCATGGTAACCTCTGCCTCCCAGGTTCAAGCAATTATCCTGCCTCAGCCTCCCAAGTAGCTGGGATTACAGGTGCTTGCCACCACACCCAGCTAATTTTTTGTATTTTGAGTAGAGACAGGGTTTCACTATGATGGCCAGGCTGGTCTCAAACTCCCAACCTTGGGATCCGCCCACCTCAGTCTCCCAAAGTGCTGGGATTACAGGTGTGAGCCATTGTGCCCAGCCATAATTAATATGCATTCTAAGACACTTTCTGTAGCTAACATATAGTCTAGATCCAGTGGGAATCTCTGAGAGGCTTGGGAAAAGAAAATAAAGATAATAACTTTCAGAGGGCAGCTGCAAAAATCACAATCTACTACCCACTGAGTTGTTTGTTGAGTACTCATTACATTCCAGGCACAATGTTAGGCACTTCATGTGTTAGATCATTTATTTCCTCAACATTCAAAAGTTACACATTAAATTATTTGGGCAGTCCCCTTTTCCTTGCACAAATGCTCGTGATTGGAGATACCAGATCATACATCCAGTCATACCGGACAAGTGTTTTTATTAGAGCCTCTCTGTACATTGATCAGCAATAACGGGGTTAATGATGCTCTTATTCAAAGAGTTGCAATTATGTTTTAACATTAACACCCATTAAGATGAATGACAATGCATTATAAGTACTGTTTCAATTTGAAATTGAAATTGTATCAATTAGCCTTTAAACTAGCCTAAATAAATTCCGTTTGGTAGCCCAAAAATTATTCAAATGCCATGGTTTTGAATAAGAAGTTTTTAAAAAGTTTTTAATTCTATTCTAAAGATTCATACTAATAATAATCATATGTGCTTCCATAATCTCTTGTTGTAAGAGAGAGGAATAACAGGGATGATCAGCTGCTAAATCATCACATCTGATTGTGAGTGTGTAGCAATTATGAGAACGATTATTTCTCGAAGAGGGAAACAAACAGAGGAACAAGGCCCTTCAGATTGCTGGGAAATAAGATGTTTTTTAAATCCCCGGGAGGACTAGGGTATAGCTGTTTAATGGGTCCATAATGACCAAACACTAACCAGCCTCCTTGGCTACCATCTTTAGCGGGTCCTCTACCCCCAGTTATCAGGTAATGGGGCCACAGCCTGAAAACCAGGTGGTATTCCCACCAGCTAATAGGCGGTATTCTCATTCTCAGTTCCTACTTGGCCTGTCCTGCCCCACCTCACTTTCCATTGTTTATGCACATGTCTACCTCCTATTCGAGTGTAAGCAGTAAGCACCATCGAAGGCAACAATCTGATCTCACTCATCTCTGTAACTCCCTCCATCTCCCAGTATCTAGTGAGCTGTACTAACAATATATTCCTATTAAAATAAATACTTGATCCTTTTAGATAATGCACTAGCTCATTAAATTTTCCAAATAGACACACGTTCAGTGCAATAAACTGAATGTTTGCATCCCCCACCAAAATTCATGCTTTGAAGCCCTAATCCCAATGTGACGATATGTGGTGATGTGGCTTTTGGGAGGTTATCAAGTGATGAGGGTGGAGCCCTCATGAATGGGATTAGTGCCCTTATTTTAAAAAACACGAGAGAGAGAGAGCGCACGTGCTTGCTTTCTCTCTGCTCTGCTTTCTGCTATGTGAGGATGCAACTAGAAGTTGCCAGTCTACAACTTTGAATAGGGTCCTCATCAGGGTTTTCTATTGCTTTAGAATCAGAGATCTCGGTCCCAACATAGTGATTCCAGTTATATGACTTGAATATAACTGTCTTCCATTCCTCTCTCTCTCCAGAGGTAATGTGGAATTGGCTCTTGCTCTAATGCTGGACTGACTGGCTGTTAGCTGCATGCCTCAGTGTAAGATGCTAAGCCTCTGGAAATCTCAGGCTTATTCATAAAGCAGGGATAATCATTCTCATGTTGTCAGGGCTGCTGTGGAGCTAAATGCAATATCTGACACAGGTGTGTAGCATGTACCTGGCACTCAGTTAAGAGAGCAATGCTTGATACATGAAATATAATGGTATTTAAAATCACCCATGGAATCTGAAACATCTTCACAGCTCTATTTGTTTTGTGAGGGGAATATAGTGTTGCTTGGTTAAAGTGCAAAACGAAAACAGAAAAGTTAAGAGTACCTCTTCATGAGGAAGACCAACCATTGCTACCTTCTCTTCCCACGCCCTACTTCTCCATTGTAAAGCACACTACTAACTAAATAGACCACATGTGGAGGAATTTGGGTAGATTTTATTTGCAAAGTATTCTCACTACTGTCTTGGAACATACACGCATAAGCATCCACATTTTATCATCACATAAAACAGCCTAAGTTCAGGAGAATGGCGTGAACCCAGGAAGCAGAGCTTGCAGTGAGCCGCCACTGCACTCCAGCCTGGGTGACAGAGTGAGACTCCGTCTCAGACAAAAAAAAAAAAAAAAAAAAAAAATGGCCCAAGTTGTAGAAATTGGTAGACAAGAGTTCTGGACTTGTCCTCCCTTGCTTAAAAGTTGTGCAAAATTTGGGACCTCAGTTTTCTGCTTGGTAACATGGGGCTCATAGTGATGACTTAACAGAGTTCCACAAGGGTGGAATGAATTGGTGCGCATGAAGGCATTTTGAAAACTAAAGCTCTATGGAAATGTGATAAAGTGTTACTTGGCTTTTGCTCTAATGCTGGACTGATTGGCTGTTAGCTGCCAGTCAGACTCTTGGGGATTTCCCAAGCAATGCTCCTTGCCCTTGATCCATTTATAGCTAGGAGGAAGTTACCATCTTGGGAAAAAAAAATTGTTAATGAGGGAGTTCAGGAAATGCCACCCCCAAATCTGCTGCTTTGGTATATTGTTACTGAGCTGAAGGCACTTGCAAAACAGCATGAACACTCCTTATCAGTCCAAAGATAGAGTTCCCAAAGGACCTCAGTTGTCATCAATCCCTTTCCAGGGAGTTTCATTATCCAGGGAAGATGGACTCTCATCACAGGGGAGAAAGCTGAAGTGATACCACACCCAGACAGACCTTGTCACCAACCATCGTCTATTCTCCTAAGGGCCAATTTGCCTTTCTCCAAAAAATCATTACTCTCACGTATGTTGCCTACAACCCTCTCCCTTTCCCCCATGAAGAGGCTATATAAGCTTCTAAATCTCACTGGGTATATTAGTCTCTTTTCACACTGCTGACAAAGACATACCCAAGACTGGGTGATTTATAAAGAAAAGGAGGTTTAACTGACTCACAGTTCCACACAGTGGGGAGGCCTCACACTCATGGCAGAGGTGAAAGGCATGTCTTACATGATGGCCAGCAAAAGAGAAGAATAAAAACTAAGTGAAAGGGGTTCCCCTTATAAAACCAACAGATCTCGTGAGACTTACTCACTACCATGAGAACAGTATGGGGGAAACCACCCTCAATTATCCTGACTATCCTTGTGGGAGATTCAATTATCTCCCACTTGGTTCCTCCCGCAACACGTGGGAATTATGGGAGCTACAATTCAAGATGAGATTTGGGTGGGGACACAGCCATATACCATATCGCTGGGTTTTGGAGTATTCACTTTTATTTCCTGTGATGCCCCTGTGCACATAATACATTTGTCTACTTTTTCTCCTGTTAGTCTGCCTGTTGTCAGTTTATTTTAAAGACTCAGTTGCTGAATCCTCAGAAGGTGGTGGGCATATCTCCCCTTCCCTACACTAACAGGGTGCAAGCCCTCCTGATGAATAATGAATAGGCTCTGACTCCTCCTCATCTACCACCTGCTGCATTCTGGCTCCCACAGCTCTGCCCACCTTTGGCTCCAGCCACTGCTGGCAGCCAGCTTCCCACAGGCCTTACTAACAGCACCTGCCTCTGGGCATGGATGGTCACTCTCTTTCTGCCTCAGTCCCCCTTAAATGCAGACAGCACTTGACTGAACCAACTTGGAAGTGCAAGGGAGTTACGGCCTCAGGAGGTGCCCAATGAGCAGCAGCAGGGTATCAGAGCCAGTGGGCATGTCTGAGTTACATTCCACTGCTGCATGGAGGACAGCGGCCCAATAGGGCCCAGCAACTTTTCCCCTTCCCTGTTTTGTTCTTTTGCATTCCTTGTTCCTAATCCCTGGCATCACTTCCCACTGGCCAGCCTGGCCTCTCTCTGCTTGCTGCCAGGAATCCAGGCTGGCTCTCTGAAATAGCTGGCTATCTCCAAAGATGATTTGGAGTTCCTATCCATGGCCCTCCTAGTTCCCATGAGCTTGACAGGGCCAGGGTGCACTGGAGATCCCAAATGGCTCACTAACTCAGACTCAGGAGAGACTAGCATTTGGGCAAAGAGTCTCCATCCTTGTCCCCCCATTTAGAGGCAGTGGTGAAGTAGAAACAGCGGAGCTCAGGAGTTGGAAATCATAAGCTCAAATACCAGCTCCACCATCAGTAACACAGAGTAGTCACTTGGCAAATGGTGCCTAAGATTATGGTGATTAACATTATTAACTAACTTGTCATCACTCAATAAATGGTAGCTATGATGACTATGATTAATGTTATTAATTTGTTACTTTATGCATCCTGAGTTTGCTTTCTCCACGTGCTGACAGAGCTACTTTTCTTGATGCACTCCTTTCCCCTTATATTTTAAGATAGTTAAAAAAAAAATCAGATTCATTTTAGCATTCGTTCTGATTTTGTCTTTTCTCCTATCTTCCCCGGAGCCTTAATTGACCCTTTATTATTCTCTTGCTCCCATCATTTCCCATTTCCAATACAGTTCCAGGCGGGTAGCTCTAAAGCTGCTGTTTGAACCTGTCTCACCATAAATACAATTTGACAAACTATTTCCAAGCAGTCAGTAATGTGAGATGGAGGTGATCCTGGCTTCTCGTCTCATTGAGTCTCGCACATCTTTTCAACGTGAGTAGCTGAACTGACTGAATGCTGACATTATTTTGCTTAGATTTCAGACAATAAAAACTGTGATCATCAACCTGGGACCCATTCTCAGACTTGCCCCTTCCCTTTGCTGATAGACAAAAAGGTCACAGCCATTGCAAGAAGGATGGGGCGGGCACAGGACAAAGAACCCTGGAACCCATGCCGAATTTGTACAGCTTTGCGCAGGACCACAGAGCTAAGGAGAGTCAAAGAGCAGAAATTTGACAATCACACTGAATGGGGGAGGGCACACCATCCAGGGAAAGAGATACCCGCGTAGAGCAGGCACGTTACTTAACACTTGCTTAGCATTTTCAGGATACACCGATAATTCCTTCACAAATACAGAAAACTTATGAATACTGGCTTTCCGTCAGTCTTTCTGTACCTCGTGAGTGCTAATGGGCCATTAGCTATGTTTGAAGAAGCAAAGCTATTTTTATATACTGGAGTAGAAAACCGTTTTTTAAATATCTGTACGTGACCTGTTTTATCAGCTTTGAGTACAGATGGAAGCATGCTTTTTTTCCTGGTTAATTGATCGAGCCCCCAACATCTTTTATTAGCAAGGCCTGCATTTACCTGCTGAGGGTCACCTGGTCCAAGGGGTCAGTCTCGCTTCCAGGCTGCAGCAGAGAGATAGGGAATGGGATACCTGGTGGGTCCACCATACTTTCCACTCACTTGCTGCTGGGTGGTGGTGCTGCAAGAAGTGGGTTCTGTCAGCTTAAAGAACCCACTTGGCAGTAATTCTGGGCTGGTCCAGGCACCAACACATGCCATGTTGGTGCTTGTACCTGGATCCCATGATCAGGATGTGCTCTTGGCTCACACACCATGTGCCCTCACCACTCCCAGAGTGGCTCACCTTCAGCTCTCATCATGGGGCAGTCAGCTAAGCAGCTGACCTTTGTGTGTCAGGTGTCAGCTGGGCCCCTGACCTCCTGCTGAATCAGCTCCTTTGAAACAGCGAAGCTAAGTTAAAACCCCAGCTAGAGGGATATGAGGGTCTCAGCCTTCCTACCCACATACCTTGGGTTCCTTTCCTAAGTTGCTCTAGTGTTCTGCATCCCTAATGGAAGAGGCTGTGTTTAGAGGTAAATGAGAAGTCTCATTCTATCCTTCTGCATTGTAAGATGTTTTGCTTAAATAACACCTTATTTAACAAAGTAGATCCTTTCCAAGGTGACTATCTGTCTCTGCCATACAAAGCTGTGGTGGATATAAATAAAACAACAAAGAAAAACCAGACATTGTTGAAATGCTAGTCCCGCATTATAATAGCCCCTTCTTGTCCTCTGAGGATACATTCCAAGACCCCCAGTGGATGCCTGAAACCACAGATAGTACCAAGCCCTATCTATACTATTTTTCCCAAACAAAAATACCTATAATACAGTTCAATTTATAAATTAGGCACAGTAAGAGATTAATAACAATAACTGATACTAAAATAGAACAATTATAACAACATGACAGCATCACCACTCATGAGCTTTGAGGCTGTCATTAGGTAAAATAAGGGTGACCTGACACAGGTACTGTGATGATGTGACAGTTGATCTGATAAATGAGGCAGCGTGAAGTGACTCACAGTGGGTGGCTGAGACAGTGTGGATACACTGGACAGAGGGATGATTCTTGTCCTGGGTGGGATGGAGTGGGATAGCGCGAGATTTCATTCCACTACTTAGAATGTCACACAATTTAAAACGTATGAATTGTGTATTTCTGGAGTTGTCCATTTAATATTTTCAGACTGCAGTTGGCCACAGGTAACTAAATTGAAGAAAACAAAACCACAGATAAGAGTGAGAGACTACGATATATGTCAGAGAAAAATAAGCTCTGCTAAGAAGCATATTGGCTTCCCCAGTCTCTTCCACGTCCAGTCACTTCTAGCTCCACAACTCACACTTGTCCTGTGATATATGGGATTTTGCTCTAGTTAGATTTTCAGGAATTAAAACCTTGGTTGAAGCCGTGGCTCCTTACCTGGTCTTCACTCACTGATTCTCTAACCGTCCTTCACACACTGCCAGGTCAGTCTTCCTAAAGTACAGTCCCAGCCCTTACTCTACCACTGAGAATGATAACCTCCCCATTGGCAAAATGACCTGGCAATTCATTCAATTCTCTCTATGTTTTGACCTGAAGCAAGAAGTTTTGATATGAACATTAAGTGATAGTCAATAGGCATAATATATTTTAATGTAGTCTTGGGGAGTGGGGGGAACCCTAAATAGTATTCTTTTCATTTATTTAATGAAAGCCACCCATAAAATCAGGTTGAAAGTTGGGTACTGGGCAGGACTGGGATATAGCTCAGTGTTGGAGTGGAGGGCAGACAATGAGGTAAGATGCAGAGGTGGGAAAGAGGTCAGGGGAAGAGTCATAAAATGGGAATGAATGACCAAATGTTCCCTTTGTCGAAGCTGCCATATCAATATGGCAATTGGAATGCCTGTACCTCTCAGAGGGTAACCCCCAATCTCAGAAACTAGGATACCACTGGAGTATCCTGAGCCTTAGTGTGCAACCAAACTGCTTTGTTTGCCTTTAGAGAGTTAGTATTTTTTCATGCTACTGCATCCTCCAGGAAAGACCTATTTTCCCTATAGCCATCAAAATCCTCTCCATCCTTCCAATGCCTGCTCAGATTCTAGATCCCAGGAAAACATTCCATTGATTTTTTTTAACTGGATTTCATATAATCCCACCCTAAATATCCGTGTTTTAAAAGGTATTTAACTCAAAAACAAATATTTAGGCACTTCACAGCAAAGATTGCATCTTGTCTCGTTTATTTAGCCTTCTCAGAGTATCAGAAAGGAACTTGCCTGCAGTAGCTACTAAAAAGTCGTGGCTGGGTTGGTGATGATTTCTCGTGCAAGAATATTTCCAAAACTTGGGCAGTAGTGATTGGAACAGCAAAGCATTGGACACCAAATCAGTCACCCGACAGCACAGATGTAATCAAAAAGGCAGACAAGTGTTGGTGAGCATGTAGAGAAGGTGGAAGTCTCATACCCTGCTAGTGGTGCAGCCACTCTGGGAAAAAGTCTGTCATCAGTCCCTTACATGATTGAGCATAAAGTTACCATATGACCCAGCAATTTCACTTTGAGGTATAGAGCCAAGAGAAATGAAAACTTATGTCCTGCAAACCCTGGTACATGAATGTTCATAGCAGCAGTATTCATAATGGCAAAAAGATGGAAACAACCCAAATGTCCATCAACTGGTGAATGGATAAACAAAATATAGTGGGTCCATGCAATGGAATTGTATTTGACAATGAAAAGAATGAAGTACTGGTACATGCTACCACATGAGTGAACCTCAGAAATATCACGCTAAGTGAGAGAAGTCAGTCACAAGCCACAGAGGGTATGATTCTACTTATATAAAATGTGCAGAACATGTAGCTCTATAGAGACACAAGGTAAATTATTGATTACTTGGGGAGGAGACCAGCTTGGGGGAAGAAATAGGGAATGATTACTAGTCACTACGAATAATGAATGAAAGTATTTTAAACTTACATTGTAGTGATTATTACACAGCTCTGTGAATATATTTTAAAACATTGAATTGTACAATTTAAGTGAGTAAACTTTATGGCATAAAATTATATTTCAATAACACTACCACACATTGAAGTATGTGGGGAGGGGAAGAATAATGCCTGTGGGTGGCCTGAGCCACTGGGTGAATCTGTTTACTGAGACTGCGAGATCAGTTCACTGGAGTTGAGAGCCACGAGCTCTGCTTTGCCCCTGAGGAGGTGGAGAAGCCTATGAGAAGCCTGCATAGGATGCCAGGTGTGCAGATGGAGGTGCGGGTCTGGATTTTCAGGGAGGGGCCAGGATGAGAGAGACAGAACGGGGGTCATCAGGACAAGCCTGGCCTGAAGGAGGTTCTGGGAAGAGTAGTAAAGGAGAGAGAGGGCCAGAGCAGAGCCCAGGGGGGACTGCCCTATTTCAGCACCATGAGTAAGAAACTAGGAAGGAAACAGGCAGAAGGAAATCCACCAGGTAAGAGTCCACAGAAGCCTGGAGAAAAAGCAGTTTTCAAAAGAAAATGGTGCCAAATGCCGATAAATGGTTGGAATCAGACCAGAAGAATGGAGCACGACCTTGGCAGCCATCATGGCTTGTGATCCTCAGGGCCCTGACAAGAGCCATCTCCTGAGGGAAGAGACTCACTGGCAGGGCTGAGACAGAGTACATGCCCGGCACTGCTGGGCAACCAGGAGCCAGGCCCGCATGGAGATTTCCTGTGACCTCAGGAGAAAAATGGGCCAGGAGCTGGTGGAGAGGTGGGACCGAGGGACGGATTTATTTTGTCTTTTAAGATGTGAGATCCTGAAACATGTTCATATGCTTTATATTCATGACCCAACAGGGTACACTGGTCAGGGTTCTCCAGGGAACAGAACCAATAGGCTGTCTGTTTACAGAGTGATTTCCTTTAAGGAATTGGCTCAGAAGAAAGTGGGAGCCAGCCGTTTTGAAATCTTCAGGGCAGGCAGGCAGACTGGAGACTCAGGGAAGAGCTGATGTTACAGCTCAAGTCCAAAGGCAGTCTGGAGGCAGGGATCCCTCTTTCCCAGGGACTCAGTCTCTTCTGTTAAGACCTTCAACAGAGAGAATGAGGCCACCCACATAACAGAGGACAATCTGCTCTGCTCAAAATCTACAGAGGTAAATGTTAATCTCACCCAAAAAATAACTTGAAGGCAATATCTAGACTGTTATTTGAGTAAAACCTGGCCTCTGTAGTGTAGCCAAGTTGACACACAAAATTAACCATCACTTTGAAGAAGG
The DNA here is from genome assembly GCF_000951045.1 of Mandrillus leucophaeus. Taxonomy (NCBI): domain Eukaryota; kingdom Metazoa; phylum Chordata; class Mammalia; order Primates; family Cercopithecidae; genus Mandrillus; species Mandrillus leucophaeus. The sequence continues at coordinate 1,094,514 of NW_012107341.1, read as the reverse complement.
ATGTGGACACACGATTCTCTCTATAGAAGGCCTGAGCAATTCATTTAGGTGGAGATGTCAGTTTGCTGAGGCCATATTGTTAATATTCAAATATGGGGAAAATTGCCACCCCGACTGTCCCTGGTTTTCAGGGACAGTCTAAACTGGCTGGCTGTTTGCTCAGGGGGTCTTGGCTTTTCCAGTCCGCATTGATTCTCACAGCATGTGATCCTAAGCTAGGTTCTTCACCAGTGATACGTAAGAATAAACCTTGGGCTTAGGATGTCATGACACTTGGTCTGTAATAGAAATGCACTGTGATGAGGAGAATGTAAACACGACTGGTCTCCAGCAGCCCGGCCTCTGAGCAAGAACAAAGTGGGTCCCATCCTGCCAGCAGCTGCTCCCAGAAGAGCTTCACTTCTCTCAGATCCACCCTGACAGGAGCCATCGCTCTCCTCACCCCTCCAAGTTTCTAGAAGTCTTCAGTCTGCTTTCAATGAGATCACCATCAAAACTCATCCCTTTAGCCTGAAAGTCCAGCTATGCTCACACCTGTCACTTCTAACAGACTCTCCTCAGGCTGGCTCACAAAAGAAGATGGCAACGTAGAGAGGAAAACCAGAAGCACACCTCAGCTACCCCCACTCCCAACCTGACTCGACATTACTGCCTCCAGGCTCACCCTGTCCTAGGCCCCGATGCAGCTGCCATATTGCCAGAACCACCTCTTTCTCCTCAGGACCCATGGCCCAGCCCGACCTTGCCCACCATTCAAAGCCACAGGAGAGGGGAACAGATGGCCTCTTAAGGCCATCACCGTCACCTGGGCAGGAAGGCTTGCTGCTGCAAGGAAGAGAGAGTTCTCTCACCATTGCCAACTGCAAATTTTCTTAGTCTGAAGCAACGACATGACTAAAAACTCCACATTGTTTTGTCTCCAAGAACAGAGGAGTGAGAATCTACTCCCAAGACTGACTTAGACCTCCAGAAACTGATTCCCACTTAAAAATAGCTCATTTGTTCCTGGCCCAGTGAGATGAAGAGACCTGGGGGTGGCCCTCTCAGCCTGGGAACTGGGAGATAGGAAGATCACATCCTGCGGAGGAGGATCAGGAGGCTCACAGGGGCTGGGCCTCAGGGATGAGTCATGCCACCAGGCCAGGGCACAGGTGGGTGACAGGCTGAGGGCCGCACTCTGACTCAGCGGCCTGCCTGCTGCAGGCAACTGACGCCTGGCGCTCTGTGGGGTGGGAGTATGAAAATGACCTTCAAAGCAATCGTCATGACTCATGCAAGGGGTTGCCACCAGCCTTGGTACTTAGTTTTCCAGAGAAAGGTGATGTTTTGATTCTAATTTTTTTTTTAACCCAAACTACTGTTGGATATGTAAATTGAGTTTGCAAACCCTACATGTAATTTCCAAACTGCTGAGAGCATATTTGAATCATAGATTTAGAAAACAAGATGCCAAGTTTTTTTTCTTGTATCTTTATGAAAAAGAATAGCACATAAGTAAAAGATTTTTCACCTTTTAATTTTTCAAGGAAATAGAATCAGATTAATCTTTCATGAGACACTCAGCTCTTACTTATTAAAATTGATTTTAAGGAAAGGAAAATGAACTAGAATTTTATCTTTTCATATTCCACCTTTAAAGTGTACTCTTGAGCAAATGTGAATAAAATTTTGCCACCAGTAAAACTAAGCCTGTTGGATGTAGTTTTCCAGGATAAAATGATTATTCCATTTTCTCAATTATGTTAATTACTAGGCATCCTTTCAAAATGAATGTTAAGTGAAAAGACAATGAATGGACTTGCTTCTGATTCTTCTTATTCAACTATCTGCTCTATGAGGGCAGGAAGACAGGCTAACTTATTCATTAAATGTGGTAAACACCCTCGAATATTTATTAAACAAATGAATTAATAATGGTTGATTTTCGACTGCCATACATAATAATACACACTTTATGTTTTGTTCTTTGTTTTGTAAAGAAACTTAAAATTTTGTTTCTTGCTGATGGCAAGTGTCTCTCGTCTGGCACCCTGTACAAGTGCAGCGCTACCTTTGGGTCTGTCCTAACAGGAACCTGTACCTTAACCAGATGGGCCTGCTCCTCATGTCTGGACTGCCCACCTCTTCTCTGCTCCCTGATGTTTGCCTACCCTGTTTCCCCAGCCCTGAACCTCCGCCATCCAAATATTAGTTACTTTTCCTTTTTTTTTTTTTTTTTTGAGACAGTCTCACTCTGTCGCTCAAGCTGGAGTGCAGTGGTGTGATCTCAGCTCGCTGTAGCCTCCGCCTCCCAGGTTTCAGAGATTCTCCTGCCTCAGCCTCCCAGGTAGCTGGGAATACAGGTACGCACCACCATGCCTGGCTAATTTTTGTATCTTTAGTAGAGACGGGGTTTCACCACGTTGGTCAGGCTTGTCTCGAGCTCCTGACTTCAGGTGATCCACTTGGCCTCCCAAAGTGCTGGGATTACAGGTGTGAGCAACCACACCCGACCCCAAATATTGGTTTCTAAATCTTATTCATTTTCTAATGCAAGTTCACATTTTCCTTTCTCCTTTGATTTGCATAGAACTTGCCATTGTTTTGCATCCACCCCTATCACTGTTTGGCCCATCTTTCACATCATCCTCTCCTGAACTCCCAGGTGTGTCCTCAGCTTGCCATGCATTTCACATCCAGGACTTCTTGGGGGTAAAATAAGACATGCATGGAGCTGGCAGGGAGACAGTGATGCATAAGAAAAAGGTCCAGGGCACATGCTGTGAGCACTGAAAAGAGGGAAAGAGAATGGCTTCTTTGGGGGTCCTTTGGACAGGGCATGCATGATCAGTAGGACCCGGCCAAGTGAAGACAACGGCATGAGCAGGAGCACCACAGTCGGAGGGAACAGCATGAGGACAGGTAGGGGGTGCAAGAAGCGCAGGCCTGTCCTGGAGCAGCAAGGAGCCGGTGGGCTGCAGGTGGCATTGCATAAGGAAAGGAGAGACTCTCAGAAGCCACTGGGCATGGATGGGAGCCTGAGTGTGGACTTCATGCCACATGTGTGTTTTCTATTTGATGGAGAAATTTAAGATTGCACATGTTACAGTAAGAACTCAAATCTCCTTAAATAAAGGAATTATTCTGATACTTCTCAACAGAGAGGGGTAAAGAGAAAAGCGTAATTTAGGGAATGACATGTGTTTGGATTTGTGTGTTGACTTTCCTGTTTATTAGCTGGGTAGTGTTGGATAAATTGGCCCATTTTCTCTGAGCCTTAAGGTCTTGCACAGTGAGATGGGAATCTTACCAACCATGTCATAGAGCAATGTGTGAGTGAACTGGGAAGAAGGCGCCTGCATGAACCTGCAAAATGCCTGGCAAAACATCTCCCGTCTCCTGGAACAGCCCAAGCGGCCCAGGTTATGATGCCTGATACTGAATTGCACCGGGAAAAGACACCTGGTTTTGCCCAGATAAGCCAGTGGGGAGGCCAGATGTCATCTCTGAGGTTTTACAACTGAGTGGAACTTTTTATGTAGGAAAACAAGGTAAAAATTTCCCAAGGGGTTTCTACGAGATTTCCAGCACTTCCTAAATTAGCCCTAACCAGTAAAACCACGAGAGAAGACTTCCTGGCAGGGCTTGGCACTTCCATTTCCAGAACCAACCGAAAGCAGGAAGCATTGAGACAAGTAATAATTCAACTCTTCAGTTGGCTTCCAAAATTATCCACATTCGAGTCCCTTGGCGTTTGTACCAAAGGTCAGGAGTTATTCTGATTTTATCTGTTCCAGGTTATCGACTTGTTTTTGAGTGAACCAAATGCAGACTCACTTCTCACTGATGGAAGTATTTTATGTCTTCCTCCTCACCTCAGTGTATGCTGAATAAGCCTCCCAGTGATGAGCAATTCCATACAATTAGCAGAAATCCCATAAGCCTGAGGTTGTCCACCATTAACCTGGAAAGAAAAACTTTAAAATCCTGCTCCTTGGATTTAGATCACCTTGGTACAATTCTCAGCTCTGCCGTTTATTAGCTGTGTGACCACAGGGAAACTTTTAACATTTGCTATGTCTTGGTTTCCTATTCTATAAAACGAAGAAGCTCCACACCCATTAGGATGGCTACTCATTCAAAAAAATTTAAAAATAACAAAAAAGAAATAGCAAGCACTGGCAAGGATGTGAAGAAATCATCATTCTGGTTGGGAATATAAAATGGTATAGCTGCTATGGAAAACAGTATGGCTGTTCCTCAAAAAAATTAAACATAGAATTACCATATGACCCAGCAAGTCTACTTCTCAGTATCTTCGCAGAAGAATGGATCTGACAGAGATATTTGTATGCCCATGTTTATAGCAGCATTATTCACAATAGCCAAAAGGTGGGTGTTTCCATCTATAAAAGAATGGATAAACAAACTGTGGTAAACGCACAATATGGACTATTACTGAGCCTTAAACAAGAAGGAACTTCTGACTCATGCTATGACATGAATGTACCCTAAGTACATTAAGCCAAGTGAAATAAGCCAGTCATTAATGAGTAAGTGCTATATGGTTGCGCTTATATAAGGTCCCTAGAGTAGTCTAATTCATAGAGAAAGTAGAATGGTGGTTACCGGGAGATAGGGGGAGGTGAGAATGAGGACTAAATACTTAATGAATACAGAGTTTCCGTTTAGGAAAATGAAAAAGTTCTGGAAATCGTAGAAAAAGTAGAATGGTGGTTACCGGGAGATAGGGGGAGGTGGGAATGAGGATTAAATGTTTAATGAATACAGAGTTTCCGTTTAGGAAGATGAAAAAGTTCTGAAGATGGCTGGTGGTGATGGTTGCACGACAGTGTCAATGTACTCAATGCCACAGAACTATATGCTTAAAAATTGTCTGAAATGGTACATTTTATGCTAGGTGTAGTTTACCACAATTAAACTATTTTTTAATGAGGAAGCACTTTATTTTCAAAAACAATGTTTGAACATTACAATTTTTCTACATCAGAAATTCCATCATAATGCAATCTTGGATTCTAGGCAAAGCACATAACCATACCAGACCGTCACAGGACATGTTACCTTATTGGTCTGGTGCGTTCTTAGAAGACCTGGCCTTGGCTTTAGGGTAGCAAAGCTTCTCTGGCAGGTATTCAGCTTTAGCGATCCAGTGCCTGCAGGGGCATTCCTGCCTCTGGCCACGTGGACACATGGAGTTTTCTGGCTTCTTTGTGAATGATACTCGGGCCATGAGCCCCAGTCCTTCCACTAAGAATAAATCCATAAACTTATTTTGAGCACATGATCTGATAGACCATGATGCCAGTGATATGCTTGCCTCACTATTTATCTCTCCTATTTTCTTTTACTATGGTGTTCTTCCCACACTTTCTTTTTTCACTTTTCTAAGCTTTATTTGAAAGTTTCAGTCCACTGCAATGGTTTGTCCAAAGATCAACAAGAACAGACAGGGTGTGGGTCCCCAATCACAACAGTTTTTGACTGCTGTGTTGACTCAATGAAGTCAATAGAAGTCCAAGCCCATCCTTTTTCTCTGACATTCTGGAAGCTCCTGTGTCTTCTATTGATCCCTTTCGATGGCCTTTGCTCTGTGACCAGAAGAGTTCAGAGCACGCTGCAGTTTGGGACCTCAGTTCTGCTGTTAGCACTATGACGAGCTCTTGTTATCTGGTCTCTGTGGTTTTTGATGGGCCAGTGAAATGGGGAGAGGGTGGCCTTTAGGGCCACATAGACATGAGTGCAAATTCCAGTCCTGCCACTTAATGGTTTTGCATCTACTATGTGAGGCTCGGTTTTCTTATCTGTAAAGTGGAAAATTAATAAGAACCTTGCAGGGTTGTTGTGAGCACTGAACAAGATGATGCAATTAGAGTATGTCATGTAAAAGAAGCAATGAACTGTTTCAAAGCCTGGTGGCTCAGAAGAGCAAGCAGTTGCTGTCTCTCAGGACTGCGTGAATTGTTCCCTGAAGAGTGTAGCCTCAGCTCATCTGTGCAGCTTCTCTGAGCTGTGGGGTCAGCAGAGCTGGTGGTCACATGTCTGGCAGTTGGTGGCTGCCTCAGTTCTTCTCCATGTGACTCTCTTCCTCCAGAAAACCAGACAGGCATTCCTTCCCAGTGGTCTCAGGGCAGTTTCAAGAGGTCAAAAGCAAAATCTGCAAGAGCTCTCAAGGCGTAGCTTCTGGAACTTGCACAACTCTGTCTCCATCCATTTCATTATCCATTGATGTCAGTGCAAGTCACAGGCTGCTCCTGAGTCCAGATCCCAGGGGTCAGGAAATGGACCCCACTTCTTGATGGAAGAGCCTCAAAGCCACATTGCATTCTTCTGCTCTTGTATGCTTACCTCTGATACTATCTACTGTCATACACCGTCCTCAAGAGTGAAAATAGAAGAGATAGAGATTACTGACTGACACCTAGCATTCCTAAATTTTGAATCTGACCCTGGGTCAGCAACCTACCCCTGCAAGCTTCCCATGGGAAGCTAAACCTCAGCAGAAAAATCCTGGGTGTCACTGTTGGCCTCAAAGCCACATAGAATCACTTCAGTGACGCCACTTGCCTGAACTGAAGGGAGCAGGAGTAAAACCACTTTACTTTTTTGTTTTCCTCAGCCTAGCCCTGTTATTATTCTTACCCCTTTGATGGTAACAGGAAAACTGTTCAGCAAGGAGAAGCAAATACAAAACACAGGAACCAGAGCAAAAGCATAGAACAGTGTTCACCCTAATGCCTGTTTATTTTGTATCTCTCTGCCTAATGCTCATGTAGAACCACATGACCCAATCAATATCCCCGGACTTGACCAATACAAAAGCATTCCTCTTCCTTGAGGATAAGGAAAGGAAGAAAAACTAAGGGAGCTAGGAGCTTTCCCTGCTAGAAGCCACCTGCCAAGGCTGAGGCCAAGCATTTTTCCATTTACTCATTCAACAATTTATTAAGCAGCTATTAATCTTTTACCTCAGGCACTGCTCTAGTACAGAGATCCTGTGTGTCAATGAGGAGCCTGCACTCTTCTCGTACGATTCTCTGTGTGAGCTCAGCATGGTTGGCCATGCATTGTAGGCTGCTGTCCACCAGGCTCGCCCAGGCCGGTGACCGCCCAGCGCTAATTGTGCCTTCTCCCCCAGGCTCTATCCCGCACACTGCCTCTTTCAGATCTCTTTCCCTCTCCCTTTGTAGCTCTGTTACTTCCGGAAGGTTGCGGGGGCTCTCTTTTCCCCTCTCACTACCCAGTAAATTTCCATTCACCCATCAGTTCTCCACACAAGATTTCCTTCCTCTGTGAAGCCTGGCTGGCTGCTGGGCTGGGTAAAGCTCCTCTGCTCTATGCTCTTGTATAATAGGTTCTTTGCCTTCATAATATTCTCAGTTGTAATCATACAGTCATTTATGTGATACTTTGGTTAATCTCCATTTCCCTCCATGAGGCTCTATGCTTTCTGCAAACAAGCACCATAGTGATTTTCTCTCTGCCCCCTATTTCCAGCACCCAGCATAGTCCTTGCAGCAAACTGTTTATGATCATCGGTTGTGTAAGTGAATGAATGGATGAATGAGTGAATCTCCCTGTGTGGTCTGTAGAGGTACCCCCTGAGCCTGTTGCTGGGAATGTAGGGTCCAAAGCAAAACAACCTCACCTCAGATGAAGATAGGCTAAAAGGCTCAGATCCATCTTTCTCTCGCTTCTTTCAAGTCCTCAACCAAGAACCCCAGGGACCTCACTTCCAGGGTCCCTCCTTCTCTTTCCTGCAGGAAGACTAGTAAATACTCCTGCCAACAGACTCCATTGGCTGCCTTAACTGTCCCCAAATCCCAGAGTCAGCCCCAATCCTTGCCTTGCTACAATTCAGGTACAGAGAAAACATAAAGACGTTCACAGTTGTAGAGTGATAAAAGCAAATGCTCTTCCATTGGGTCCACGTGTTTTGAGCACCCACTGTGTGCCAACACCACCAGCACTCACAATGAAGCAATTCTATGCTGGGACTTTTTGATATCTTCAAATGCCACTTGGTAGTGGTTTGCTAAGAGGGACAAGAGGCAGGATCATGAGTTGAAAGCTGCTGTCAGAGACAGTATAGTTTTCTGGTAAAGACGCATCCAAACTCAGAAGAAGCACAGACAATCTACGACTTCCTGTTGGCTGCTCTTCCAGACAGTCTGACCAGCCTGCCGACATAGCCCTAGTTTTTTAGGGGAACTTAATCCCTGCATTTAAGGGCTTAGATCATCGCTGCAAGTATCAAAGAACAAAAAGCATAGTCATTATTTTCTGGAATGATGGCTGTAATGAGGAGATGTTGACCTGAAGTCCCAGGAAGGAGAAATTGGCAGCTCACATTTTGTCTTTCCATTGACTGTTATAGGGTTGCAAGGAAAGATAAAGCAATGAGAGTGGCACTGGTTGGCTGTGCTTACTTTTTTAACATATATTTAACAAGCCTTCATTTTGTCCTAAGAGAAATCAAATGCTGCATTTAGGGGCCTGGAGCAGAGCACAGAACAGGTCGCTGGCCCCCCCCCAGCCGGAGCTGCTCCTGACCTTGGAGTTGAGGCTTACGTCGCTGCGGGAGGTCTGACAAGGCGATCTCTGCTCTCCTCGGAGATGCGGAGATGCGTAAGTGCAGACAGCCAGAGGGTGCTGTGGGTTTCCGCCAAGGCCAGGCCACTCTTCATGGGCTCTCCTTGTGGACTGTGCAGGTCTGGGTGGGGGTGGGATTTTAGGAGGGAAATAATGGTGAGGAAATCCTCTCCCTCTCACACTAAAAACTATTTCTTCTTCCCCTGTGAGTGGGGGGAAAATGGGAATTTTACCAAAATAAATAAATAATGATTGCAGAATTACTGTGCGGGAGTTTTTAAGAGCCCAATCTGCAAATGGGGTAAACGGCCACCAGGTGGCAGTACTGACTAGGTCCTTGAATCAACCAATGTGGAGCCCACAGACAGAATCCCGCATCACGATCTGGGGGAGGAAACTGAAGCCAGATCCCATGAAATCATTCGCCAGATGTTTAAAAAAGAAAAAAATCAGCTGATTCTATTCAGCGTGGCTCTGCTTTCTACAGAGGTCAAGTCTATCACATTGCTATTTTAAAGGACTTCACAATTGTAGTGATGGAAGCATATTATCTTCTTCCATCAGGCCATATGTTTTGAGCACCCACTGTGTGCTGGCACTGAGCCAGGCACAGGGATTTGCAGGGAATGAAATCAGCTCCTGCCTTCCTGGAACTCACGGAGCACTTGTTCTTCTTTCGTTCTTTCTTTCTTTCTCTTTCTTTCTCTCTCTCTCTCTCTCTCTCGCTTCCTTCCGTCTCTCTCTCTTTCTTCCTTTCCTTCTTTTCTTTCCTTCTTTCTTTCTTTCTTTCTTTTTTCTTTCTTTCTTTCTTTCTTTCTTTCTTTCTTTCTTTCTTTCTTTTTTCTTTCTTTCTTTCTTTCTTTCTTTCTTTCTTTCTTTCTTTCTTTCTTTCTTTCTTCTTTCTTTCTTTCTTTGAACTTCTCTCTCTCTCTTGCTTTCTTCCTTCTCTCTTTTTCTTTCTTTCTATCTTTCACTTCAACTTTTATTTTAGATTCAGGAGGTACATGTGCAGGTTTGTTGTGTGCATATATTGCATGATGCTGAGGTTTGGGGTACAATTGATCCCATCGGCTGGGTAGTGAGCATTGTACCCTATAGGTAGTTTTTCAGTCTTTCCCCCTCCCCCCCCCTTTCTAGTATCCTCCATGTCTGTTGCTGCCATCTTTATGTTCATATGTACCCAATGTTCAGCTCCCTATTACAAGTGAAAACATGTAGTATTTGGTTTTCTGCTCCTGTGTTAATTCACTCAGGATAATGGCCTCCAGCTGCATCCATGTTGCTGCAAAGGACATGACTTCATTTTTACAGCTGTGTAGTATTCCACGGTGTATATGTATCATGTTTTCCTTATCCAGGCCACTGTTGATGGGCTCCAGGTTGGTTTTGCTATTGTGAATAAGCACTTGTTTATTACGACGTACCTAGGCAATGCCAGCACCGAAGTCTTACCCAGTTGACGGGAGTTCAAAGGGAGACAGCATCGGCTATGGAGGGGGGAGGGCAAGCCAGGAAGAGGGGCAGGTGAGTTCAAAGAGGAGGTGACATTTTAGTATGTTTTGAAGCCCTGTGTGACTCACACTTGCCTGCCAGGGAGGAAGATGAGGTTATTCCAGGCAGAGGAGCAGCCTGGCCAACAAGACCCTGCATAGCTGGCCACGGAAGTCAGCTGAGGTTGCAGTGTGTATAGTGTGTGCAAAATTGGGGGTGGGGTGACACTAAAAAGAAACATGGGGCAGCTTGTGAAGGGTGCTGGACCTGTGATGACTCGCTTCCCTAAACACAGAGCAACTCATCACATTGCACAGGGTTTGGCCGGGCTGGGGGAGAATGGGGGATCAAAAGAAGGAAGCCAGGGCGTCCCTCCTGGGACGGAGGAGCTGGACCAGGTGAATCTGGGAAGGAATCGACCTTAGGCTACCCACCCCAGCCCCCACCAGGTCGATGGGGTCCTCTGGAACTCCCACAGCACCCTCTATCGCCACACCTCTCCCCTCACACCAGTATCACTGGTGAGCTCCTCTGTCCCCTGGATTAGGAGAGGAACCCCCTGGAATGCTGCTGGAAACAGGCTTTTCCTTTTGTTTCTCTGTCCCATCAGGATCTGCCTAAGCTCCCGCGTGGAGTGGGCACCCTGTAAGCTGCCACGTGGTATGGACGCATGAGGGGCACGGAGCAGGGGCAGTCAGTGAGTGTCCCTGAGTTTTCTAAGGCAAAGCAGCAGCGGCAGATGATGGGACCTCCATGGGGAAGGCCACGATGCCAAAGAAGGAGGGAGAGGTGAGTGCTCTGGCACCAGGACCCAAGGCCTTCTCGTCCATGTTAGGCTGCAGCCCTCATTGCACATTAGCCTGTCCCTGGGCAGAAACACCCTGGGGTGCACAGCGTATGGGGAGCTCATGCTCCTGGGAGGGTGGCAGGGGAAGAGGAAGGTGCTGGAGCAGGCAGAGATAGATACAAGGAGATGTAACCAGCAAAGATTTCCATCAAGGAGCTTAAAGAGGAGGGGTTAGGAAAAGCAGGTATGAGGTTGTTCACCTCAAACTCATTCATTCTGGGCTGACCCTGTGGTCACTCCAAGGCTGGCATCGCTGCAGCACTGGGGCTGAAACTGGGGAGGCTACAACCAACTCCCCTCAGGGAATGCTGCTTCCAATGAGAGGAAGGTGACCAGAAACAGCAGCAAAGACAAAACCTGAATGCGGATATTTTCTTTCCCACTGGCGCTGGCAAGAGACTTACTCCAGCTGAGTGGCGCAGGCCAGCGGGTGTGGGCAGGGAAGGCCTCTTTGAGGAAGTGACATTTGAGCAAGACCTGGGGGAAAGGAGGGCCGTTCCAGGCCGAGGGAAAGGCAGGGAGGAGATGGAGAGGCGGCCTTGGGTGGGGTGTGGGAAACTCGGCTGGGAAGGACGTTGGTTCTGACTCCCAGAATTAGGGGAGGCCGGGAGGTTTGTGAGTGGGGCCTGCCGCCCTGGGGGATGCTGTGGAGCTGACACGCTCTGTGGAAGAGAGATGCAGGGCGAAGGGAGAGCAGGGACCTGGGTGGAGGGCCACCGTCAGTCCAGGACAGGAGGCTGGCTGCCAGAAGGTGGGTGAGGGAGGCCACGAAGTTTTAAAGTATTGTCCCTCAAAACTAACTGCTGGTTTAGGTGTGCTGGGGTCAGGCAGGGAGAATAAAAAGTGGGTCCTGGGGTGAAATGCCATGGGAAGGCCCAATGTGTGAAATCCCAGCACTGCACAGGAGATTGGAGGGACAACATCATCAAGACTTTTCTGGCAAAAGATGGATGTCAGCTGAGGGTGCACACACACTTAGGTACAGAATAGTACCTGTCAACCAAGACCCTGTCTCAAAAACAAAAAACAAACAAAAAAAAAGGTGCCTCCTTCTCAGTTCATGCAGTCAGCCCCCACAGCCCAGTCTGTCCTAATTTGCCCTCCCTCCCACCACAGGCTGCCCTTTCCGTGGTGCTGGGGCTGTTGGTCTAAGTCATCTGAGACATAAGAAGCCCTTTGCTTCTCCAGGTTGTCATCTGCCATTCTTCACCTTGTCCCTGTTGTGCCCGCCCTTCCTTTCTTCCTTCCTTCCTTCCTTTCTTCCTTCCTCCTTCCTCTCTCTTTCTCTCTTTCTTTCTTCTTTCTTTCTTTCTTTCAATGGAGTCTCGCTCTATTGCCCAGGCTGAAGTGCAGTGGCACCATCTTGGCTCACTGCAACCTCCACCTCCCAGGTTCAAGCAGTTCTCCTGCCTCAGCCTCCCCAGTAGCTGGGATTACAGGCATGCGCCACCACGTCTGATTAATCTTTGTAATTTTAGTAGAGGCGGGGTTTCACCATGTTGGTCAGGCTGGTCTCAAACTCCTGACCTCAGGTGATTCACTTGCCTCGGCCTCCCAAAGTGCTGGGATTACAGGCATGAGTCACCACACCCAGCCAGCTTTTCTTTCTTTATGCCCTTAGCACTAATTAAAGCCAGACCATCGCTGTCTTTATTAACTGAGAAGGGCACCCCCGTGTTCTGAGTCCTGTCCAACAACAGTGGATAGAACAAGTCCATAGCCGAAAGAGGTGGACCATCTTGTTTGATCGAAATAGTTATCTTTTCTCTCTTCGAGGAGAAAAACACGGCATGAAAGAAAGCATTTCTGTATTCTGTTCAGATTCCAGGCTTCAGCCATAGCAGTGCAGCCATAGCTGTGATGCCGTCTGCAATAAGGAACTTTCACGACCTTACTTATTCCACATTTCTCTCAAGAAACTGTCCTCTAAAAGTATTGGTATCTATTTTTCAGGAACAAAATATTTTCAAACATTTTAACAGAGTCTTAGAAAGGCTTCAAGACAAAAATGTAAGGTAGCTTCAAATACATAACACCAGGTCTTTATTTTGGTCATGACACCTTGTTTGAAAAAAAGGTAATTTATAGGTATATATTATCCCTAATTTGGTCATTATAACATAATAAATTATAGAATAAGAGGCAGGTATTATACAGATGAGGAATCTTGTCTAAGGGCACACACATGGTAGATGTGGGACTAGAGCTGTGGTTATTTCCAGTCTGATATAGTCAGCAGTCAGTGTGGAATCCCAGAACCTGCGTGGGAGACCCAGAGGGGAGTGTTTCATAATCGTAAATGCCTGCCTGCTAGAAAGACCTTTGGGGTTTTTCCTCAGAGAACAAAATATTTATTACACAGGCTTGATTGCTATAATTTAGCATATTTTTCATTGAATTGGCAGGTCATGTAGGCAAGGTGGCCTTATGACTCACACAGAATAAGTGCATATGTCTTGTAAGTGTGTAAGACTTAGTTGAGACTTTTCATGTGGTCTTTGCCCAGGGTCACTACCACACGCCACGTGCTCCAGCATAGTGGCAGGGGTTCCCAGCTCCGTACATCCTGCCCGTGGACCCCTTGGTGCCTGGCTGTCACTTCCATCGACTCCTGGCTCCGTCTCCCTACTGAGTCTGTTGGTTAGACATTTTCCTTCTGTGTTTCTCTGAACAGAGCTCATACCTTTCCACTCTTTCTTCTACACACACTGACTGTAGCCTGAGCCTTATGAAAAGTGGGAGGCAGGAGGGACTGAGGACATACACAACCCAACCCCATCCTTTCTGATGGAGATAGAAAACCTGGAGAGTGACGTGAGTCACTGCCGGGGCTCATTCATGCCATCCTCTTATTAATGACTCTCTGCAAAAATAATTATCAAAGTCATACTTTACATTGAAATACAAATAAAATGATTCCCTAGAGGATGGAAAAGACTGACCTGGAGACTTTGTCTCATAGGATACGTCTCCATATACCACCCTGCGTTACAAGGGCTGTGCCAGAAACAGCATCCGCAGCTCACACTTAAACGGCTGTCATGGTTCCCATATGTGACTCGAATTCATTTTCACAGTAGTCTTTTGAAATAAATACTATCAGGATCACAATTTTCCAGAAGTAGAAACTAACACTCAGAGAAGTGAATTATCTGCCCAAGTCACACAGAACATGATGGAACTGGCAGTTGGGCCTCTGTGTCTCCAGAACATGCATTCCTAACAATGGTCCATTCTGCTGATCAAAGTGAAACATTCTCTGCCCACTAGGAGTTGTGCTTGACCACTCAGCGACTTGTCAGAATTAGACAGAATTTGAAGAAGGCGGGAGGACGGTTGCCTTTCACTGAATTCTCCCATGAGCGAGTGGTTTCATGACCTGAGAGTTGGGTCAAATGGGAATGTGTGCAAACCGGCTGAGGAACTACGCAAATCTCTCCTTATCTGTGCGGGCATCACCTTTGCAATAACTGTGTCCCCAGCATGAGCCAGAGAGGACACTCGAAGGCTTGACCAAGCAGCCTTGTGCAATGGCCTGCTGTATCCAGAAATCTCTTACCCAAGATTACCTTCAACCTCACTCTTCTTGAACACTGGAAGACAGCATGGCCAAGACGGGATGTATGGTCTCTGCTCACCAGGGTGGGAGAAGCATATGAGCTAGAGACAGAACTTCTAACACTTTCTCTGCCACTCTCTAGGTGTGAACAAGTCACTTTAGCCCTCTTTAAAATGTCATAATAAATACCTGACTGTCCTTCTTCATAAGCTGGTATCAAATAAGCTGAAGTTACTCAACAAAGGCAAAGTGGTAGAATTTTATTTGTAATAATATTGTTGGGTTTGTTTATCTCCTTCCTTAGTCACAACTACAAAATCTTGTGCTTGGTTCTAAAGACTTTTTCAAAACATCAAAGCATGTCTGGTACGGAGAGGTGAGATCTGTACACAACCATAAGAACAGCTTTGATGCACGTGGCAGCTTCTGAGATAGAAGGGACAAACGCCAAGGGATCCACAAGTGGCCAGAGAAGCTGTCTGGAGGCCAGGTCGTGTGTGCCAGTCCCTTTCCTGCCCTCCAGTTGGCAGGAGGATTTCACTCCAGGACAGACTCAGCTGAATTCAGCCAAATTTAAGGGTAGACCTGCAGTCAGCAAGGTTGGTTCCATATGTTTACCTGCCAGGGAGCCCCTTCCACAGATGGAACTTGGCGCAACCAGGAGTCACCTGCAGTGCAGCAGGAAAGACGACTGGCCCTGGGAGGCAGGGGCTGGCACGCTGGCATCAGGAGGAGGTGTCTGCACTCTGGCCTCGGGAGGCAGGGGCCAAACGCTGGCCTTGGGAGGAGGTACCCACACACTAGCATCGGGAGAAGGTGTCCACACACTGGCATCAGGAGGAGGCATCCACATGCTGGCATCGGGAGGCAAGTGTCCACAGGCTGGCATCAGGAGGTGTCCACACATTGGCATCAGGAGGAGGTGTCCACATGCTGGCATCAGGAGACAGGTGTCAGCACGCATGCTCTGGGCTCTGCTGACTGCAAATGCTTCTAGCACCCCAGCAGGCAAAGGGTCACTTCCCATGCTTAGGGAAGCTGAGACCTGGGCCAGTGAGGCAACTTCCTGTCACCAAGGTAGAATCCGATGGCCCCTGCAGAACCTACCTGCCCTATACCCTCCCAGTCTCCTTTTCTTTCCCCTTTTCTTCCCTCCTTCTACCCAGGCCTGCCCACGTGCCATCCTGCCACAGGTCTTGCGTGGATAACGATAACCTGCAGGCTGAAGCTCATGTTAGAGGTGGCAGAGCACTTTCGTAAGCTCTCAGTCCTGTTTATGATACACCAGGGGATGTTGGCAGACAATCCCAAGACCACCAAGGGGTGCACTCAGGAGCTGACACTCACTTCCCAGAGCTTGCTGGGAAGAGGACCGCCAGCCTGAGCGCGAGGTCAGCCCTCTGAGGGCCACTCTTTCTACAGTACAGGGCTCTTGTGAGATGTGTTGAGATGAAAAGATGAAGGAAAAATGGCCCAGGTCTGTGAGGTTACCATATATTCAGTGAAGAACAACAGATGCATAAAGAGATGGTGCCAATAAAATGAGGAAGTGTATGACAGAGTACCCAGCAGGGGACAGAGCGGGGCTGGCCCTGAGCAGCCCACGAGACAAAGCCGGAGCTGAGGCTTAAGGTAGAGCCCAGCCGGGAGGGTGGGTAGGGCAGATGGGAGCCCTGCATCCTGCAGAGGGGAGAGGATGGCCTGACCCAAGGCACAGGAACAAGAACTAAGAGGGACGGGAAGATGCTGGAGAAAGAGTGGGAGGCAGGCCACGGCAGGGGATGGGGCAGGTGTTAGAGAAAGAGTGGGAGGCAGGCCGGGGCAGGGGATGGGACAGGAGATGGGACAGGCGGGCAGGTGAGCACACGGGGCACACATCCTTCCAATACTTCTGCTCTCACACTGTGGCTTTTCTCTATCCACAGAGAACAGATGTGGCCTAGGTAGGAAGGAGAACGAAAGGGACCCTGTCCGTGGTCATGGGACAGACATAGCCACAGTGCTTGGCCTGGGCAGAGGCTCCAGCCGGGCTGAGGCAGCAGCAGGATGTGGGTTAGGGGAAGGGCAGGGCAGGAGCAGGGTGCACAAGGCAGGGGGACCTCGGGCATCAGCCTGGGCAGTGGGGAGCAGTGGGGACATGTGCTGGGCACCCCACTCCCCTCGGTTCCATGCCAGCACTTATCTCTCAATCAAGCGTGCATGAGGCCAGGATACATATCTTTTGGGGCCTCCAGAGAGTTGGAAACCACATCCGTACCTTGGCTTCTACACGAGAGGAACTGCCCAGGGTTGGAGAGCGCCTGGTCTTCACCAGCTGCCTCCGTTTCCTCCCAACAAGGTCTGCTCCAGGCAGTGGGACGGGTTTTCGCCTCCCTGGCTGGAGAGTGCAGGCCCTTCTGCTATTCTGGGCCTTTCCACATGTGCACATTTTTGTGCCTTCTCACTCCCCACTCCTCTTCATATCAGTCTCAACAAATTTAGCACAATCCACCACCACACACTGTGGCAATTGCATCCTCCCAGCCCTCTTTGTCTACACCGTGTCCCTCACACAAACCAGGCCTTGGTGCTGACCCCAGGGCCGTGGGAGGGGCTGAGCTCCTCTCCTGGCCACTCGGGGACATGCTGCATCTTGTGTCCTCTACTGTGCTCTCTTCCCTCCCCCTACAACCCCTCCGTGCATCTCCTCACACAAGCTGCCTTCCGTTTCCCAGAAAGGACCTGAAAGAGTGTAGGTTTGAAGCACACCCTGGGATTCCAACCGTCTTGGGCAAAATCCCGGCAGATCACCTCCTCCTATGTGCCTCAGTTTCCTCATCCGTAAAGCAGAAGGTAGCACCAGGTTTGGTACATAAAATGATGAAATTATCGCATTGCCTGGCTCACAGCTCCCACTAAATAAAGACGAGCTACTTTAATCAACTCAGCAGCATGAAGGGAAGAAGCTGTTGGTCTCCTGGCCTCTGCAGGAAACTGAAGCCAGGCCAAGTAGTCATTGTCAAATCCATTGAGGCCTGATAAGCCCCTGGGAAGGGAGATCGCATCGGGCTGGACAAGGAAGATGAGGAAGTTGGACCTGAAGCATAGCCTGGCAGGTGCTCAGCTACTGAAATTGAGTTGAAAAGAGAAAGTTCTTGTTTCTGGAAGGACATTTTGTTAAGGGGCTGAGGCACTTGAGTGTTTTTCCAGGGAGCCTCAGGCACTGCCTCTCTCTGGAAGGAAGCTGTCTCTAGTCAATCAGCTGCCCCCAGGTGCCTGGGTAGGAGCAGCTGCTGCTATACTCTCTGGGGTCCCCACACCCTTCTTAGCACAAAGGGGAGCCTCAGAGATGGGGCGGTACGACTGGGAACTCTGACAGAACTGCTCCCATACCAGACCTGGAGGTACCAGGGATTTCTCCAGGCCTCATTTATTTTCCTCCTTGGTGAAAAGCTGGGGAGAGTGTCCCCAGAGCCATGTGCCTCTGCTTTCCAGAGAGCACAGGGACTCTGCTCACAGCAAGCCCTGGACAGGTGAATCCTATTGACTGTGGCATGATGCTTTCCAGGAAAGATTCATCTTTCAGCAAAGATTGAGGTGGAGACAACTGCGGCATGTGCCTGCGTTCTGCCGCACTCTTCTGAGCAGGCCTCTCTCCCCCATAGCTTTTTCCCTTGAGGCCTGTCCTTTTCTGGATATTAGCAGTCATTAAACTCGCCTTATCTTTGCCAGTTTTTCCATCTGTCCCTCTGAGATAATCTATAAATGGCCTAGCAGAGTCGGGCATTGACAAGAATTCAATCAGTGCCAGTTCTATGAGCTCCTTGGTCCCTCCAGACCTTACAGTCCTCAGACACTGTTGCTTACAGTTTTGGACTCTGGCACTTCCTGGGGCCTAAGTAACAACAGTTGTAGTAAAGAGATGTGGAGACGCACCATTTAATTTCTAAAACTGCAGCCAAGTTCTGTGTGACCAAAACTAGGTAATTCACCCATCAGAATTAAAACTGCAATAGATCTATGTCCCCTCACCACTCAGAGTCATGGCATCAAACAGGATCAAGGACCCATAACGTCCCTGCCTTGGTCCCGATGCTGGAGCTGCTGAGGGAAAGGCCCAGGAAGCCCTCAGAGAGCACGACTGTCACTGGAGATGGGCTCGCCACGCCCCCCAGCTTGCTCTGCACTGGCTGGAGTGCTCCCTGCGGTCGCAGGATTGGAGCATGTCTGCAGAGGGCTGGAGGGCAAAGGCACCAGGTCACACAGGGCTTTAGAGCTCTGCTTCAAACTTAGACTTGAACCCATCAGCCTGGGGGAGCCTTGGTAGGGTTAAAACAGAAAAGGAAACAGTTACTTTTGTAAAGCTCAGTAGACCCAATGGCAGAGCCTGGATTAGAGAATAGGGAATTTGGAGGCCAGGAGACCAGTTGGGGACAGTTCAGAAATTCCTGTGAAAAGGCAGCACTGCACAGTGGGCCAGAAAGGAGAGTTGGGAAATTGCCTTTCAATACACAGAAGACATGGGCTGCCACCCAGGCTCCTCGTTCACGTGCCTTGTTATTCCCCATGGCTGCTGTCAGGGACCATGAACTTCAATGCTCATGTTCCAGGGGGAACTTGGGTTATTTTGAAGCCAGAATGCAGTTTGTAGAAGAAGACCTTTCACCTCACTGATACGCACATCCCCAACACTGGACAGAGGGAGCATCATGGCCATTAATGCAGGAAAGGCTGCTTCCCGGAATCTCTCCCGAGGGGTGCGCTTGACCGTGGAGTGAGGACAGAGCCTGCAAAGGCAGGGCTGCGTGAGCATGTGGCGAGTCCCCCATTCACTCCTCTAGGGCCCTGTGCCTGTCATTGGAGTGGAGAGGGCAGAAACATAAGGTTGGTAAGTACTTGGATTGGGTGAGGTTGCCTTGGGTGTTGGGGAAGGACACAGATCCCTAGATGTAGTGACACCTATTGACATGTCTGCAGAGTCCATTTACAACTCTGTCCAGGTTCCTGGAGTCTCAGGAACAGTCTCTCATTGTCCAATTTTCAACCAGGTGTACCTGCCAGCCCCCACCTGCAACTGCAGGTGAGCATCAGAGACCAGCAGCTTCAAACTCAGCATCCCTGTGGAGTTGAGATGGAAAGAGTCTTGGCTGGGTGAATTTATGGAATATTCTACCATGAGCAGTGAGGAGCAAAGAACACTGGTCTATAGAGAAAGAGTCAGACACCAACAGAAATGTGTGTGTGTGAGACAGAGGTAGTGCAAAAAAGCTGAAAGCTTCCTGTGGGTTCAGAGAGAGACCTGTGCCTCCCCTTAATAAACATTGCTGTTTTACATAAACTCCCTGGAGGTGACTCTGATTGGCCCCAGAGTGCCTTAACTAGCACATCCGGGCAGCTCAGGAGACTGTCCTTCCCTGACCCAGAGCAGGGTGCTCTGTGCCCCTCAAGGTGCCATAGGGAGAGTGTGGCAGCCAAGCACCCAGAAACCCTGGGTCCTTAGCCTGGCTCAGCCAGTTGATGTCCCCAGTGATGCTGGACCAGCCATTTCCCCTGGGGCCCAAACGTTTCCTTTTCTGACATGAGGGCTGGATCTGGTGACACCTCGGCCCAACCCAGCACTGCTGTCTCCATGGCTCTCTGTCTTGAGGAATCCAGGCCGGAGCTCCATGCCCTTGGGGTTTGCTGCTGACTGGGAGCTTCACACCATCCATTTCTTTTATCATGCTTTGAGGATACCTTTGATTTTCTTGTGTGTATATTAGGTTAGATTACAGCCATTTCCAAGCACAGGCAGCGTGTTGGACCATGGGTACAAGATTCCAGAAGTCACCAGTCCCACAGACCTGACTGTGAAGGCCTCCCCAACCGCCAGGGGAATTGGGAACCCTGGTGACCTCACATTACAGCTACCATGACAGCAGAGGATAGGTCGGGTAGGGCTGGGCTGTGGGGGTCTGTGTGGCCCTCCTTCTGGGATGGGAGTTGGGAGTCTTTCTCCCAGCTTGGCTCCTAACCTGTGGACTATCCCTTGCTAGGCCAAGGAACAGCCTGGACCTGCGATATGAGGAGGTGGTCTCTGGGTACTTGCTGGCATTACAATTCTATAATAACGATCACTGAGGATCAAGACCTTCTGTGAATATAGTCGTATATGGAAGGAGCCTGCATTACAGCTGCCTACCTAATATATTGGGTGAATCATTTGGCGTGCCAATCTCTTTTACAGACTTTACCTATGGCCTCTCCTGACATGCTGAGGCTGTGTACACCGACTGTTTAAAGCTCGGGTCCATTAAGACTTAAATGAAATGACTTCTCTCTCATTTCCACAAGACCTTAGAACCAGCAGCATTTCAGAGGGTGGGGGAATTCACAAGTCAGCTTTCAGCCCTTGAGGTTGTTTCCAATGTTAGAGGATATTGTGGGGATATTTTACTAACACTTTATTGGTATTAGTCTCCAATAACAATAATCACAACTGGGCAAATCTCTTTTTTCATTTCACCGATTAATATTAGAGACAAAGTTTAAATGCCTGAGAGAAGAACCATCTGTGAAAATGAATTGGGAGGGCTGTGATGCAAACTCCCTTATCGAGGTTGCACTGTGTGCTTGGCATCGATTTCATTATCTCCCATTTCCTACTTATAATGTAATGGTCAGCCTTTTCCTGTTACCCAAGGGTAGCAATTTCCACTTTAGAGAACATATTTCTTACATATCCTTTGGTAACTATGGACAACTTAATGATTTCCCCTTGCTCTCTACACAAGAGCCTCCTGCTCTCTTTCAAGTAAAAAACCAGGCTCTCCTTTGCAGGCAGGAAGCCTGTGGCCAAAGCCCTGCTCAGCAATCTGGGATTGCACATCTCACGTGGCAACGGAAACTGAAGTGGTCTTTAAATGCCAAAGAGGAACCACTTCTCAGGTTGAAATCAGGCTACCAGGCCTTTGGGAAAATGCAGGCCAGTAACCAACTTCTGAGGGACAGATCACCACAAGAGAGAAATGTGCTCCCCAAACAAATGTAAACTTCATTCCATTTAGAAGCAATGCTTGTTCATCCTCTCCAGCTAGCAGCCGTGCTGAGGTGGGGGAAAGGTACTGACTTATGTGGTCTCCTTGGCTGATGGCATAAAGGTAAGCACCTGCCAGGCGCAGTGACTCACACCTGTAATCCCAGCACTTTGGGAGGCTGAGGCGGGTGGATCACCTGAGGTCAGGAGTTCGAGACCAGCCTGACCAACATGGAGAAACCCTATCTCTACTAAAAACACCGAATTAGCCAGGCGTGGTGGCGCATGCCTGTAATTCCAGCTACTCAGGAGGTTGAGACAGGATAATCACTTGAATCCAGGAGGTAGAGGTTGCGGTGAGCCAAGATCATGCCATTGCACTCCAGCCTGGGCAACAAGAGTGAAACTTCATCTCAAAAATAAAAAAATAAAAAAGGTGAGCACCTTTCCACAGTGCCAGTAGAAGGTGAGAGTCTAAGCCAGATATGCCCAGAACTCCAAAGCTCAGGAAGATCCCAGGGATTGGAAGCTGTGATCCAGAGGCAGGATGACTCCTGGTGGAAACAGGGGCTGCAACCACATCACAAGGCTACTTGGCCCCAGAGCAGACTGAATGCCTTAGAAAAGGCCCTGAGAACAGCTTTATCTTGTCCTTCCAGGATCCTCCAGATAGAGAAGTCAGATATTGGGTGGAGAAGGGACTCAGATGGGGCTTAAAGGGAAGGGTCTTGTGAAGACTGCAGGTAGCATAAACTGGCAGAAGCACTGAACATACATGACCTCCATCCTCACAAGAACCTGGGAACCAAGTGGCATCCCCATCCTCAGACACAAAACTGAGGTTCAGAGAGGTTGAGGAATTTGTCCAAGGTCATGAAGCTGATAATGGAGGAAAATGAGATTCCAACTCAGGAAGGTTAAGCTCTAACCCCTTGATTTTACCACTAGGGGCATTTTTACTCAAGGTTCAGGAACAAGTGGCACCTGTGCCACCTGGAAGCTTGGTAGAAATGCATATCCTTGCGCCCCACCTCAGACCTACAGAATCAGAATGTGCATTTTCTTAAGAGTCCCAGGTTTAAGCATCTGTTCTGCCTTCCTGGGGAGGGTCCTTGAGCACTTTGGGGTCACGATTCAGCACCAAATAGTGGTACATTCCCAGGTCAGGAAGAGGCTATGCATCTCTGGAGTGGAAACCCTAAGAGACATAATAAGCAATAGTGCTAAGGAATAAGTGCTCAATTGTGATCATCAAACAGATAAGGAAAATGATGAGGAGGTGAGATTTCATGAAAGACAAAAAGACTAGTAGATGTTACACCTCTGGTTGTTTCTGAGTTTGTGAGCTCTTTGTCCATCTCTCCATCCACTCCTTCATCAGAATGATTAAGGATCTGAAGTGTTGGAAAGACACAGGCTGTCTCAGACTACTGTCTCATTCTGCCTGCGTGGCCCATAGAGAGAAGTTAAAGGAGTGTGTTCTTATACCTAAGATGAGCTTCTAAGTTCAGTTATCAGAATTCTCAAGCAATGCAGAAGGTGGCACTCTGTGGTGGTCTTTAGAAAAGCCGTATCTCCTAAATCAAAGCATGAGAGAATAAGACCACACATAAATCCAATGAGGAAACAGTAGTACCATCAATGATAGAGACAGACCTGAGGAGAGGGTAACAGTAGAAGGAATCTGAATTAGAAAAGGGAGGAGAGGAAAGTCATGAGTGGTGCTTGTCACATTTGGGACTGGGCCCACATTGGCATTAAAGAGACCTGAATAGTACCCAGAAGTGTTCTATGAGTTTTCACCATCCTGTGCTCCAATCATATCCTGATAGTTACTGATTTGGAAGTGGTAACCTGGGTCACATATATCAATATAGCTAGAAAGAAATGATTCTTATGGTAAATTCACAAAAGGATTATTTTTGGCATCGTGTGAGTTTGCCTATCATAGGTTTGTTTCTGAGAATGTGATCACTTCAAGATGCCCTCAAAAAATTGATCCTCTCCATCCTGAAAAATTGGAAGCCCTTGACCTGGCTTCCTCACCTAGCTACCGAGTGGCCCAATCAGCAGGTCTCCCTTCCTGGCATGGCACTGTAACCTCCTCACCCTGGATCTCTCCCACTACTTTCTTATGATTCAGTTAAAGGATCACCCATACCCACATGCTCACTCCCTCTCCCACAGTTAGTTCCTGAATCACTTTTGACTGAGGTTGCAATTACTTAAACTTTTGCAACCATCCCCTTCTCTCTTTTCAACAGGCAGAACTTAATATCATCACTCTTATTACGTGGTTAACCAGGGAGCTCCTGTTGTGTGCCCCAATCACCAACTCTCCCTGTCCTGTGCATGCCCTAGTCTATGGAAAGGACTTTAAGTGCTCTTTTCTGTCTCCATTTAGTCATCCAAATGCCTTCCTCTCAATATTGAAGTCCAATTTCTGAACACCCTACCAGGCGGCAAGGACCCAGGCTCCAAGAACCAGTTTTTCAAGTGGTTCCATACTGCTTGGCATCATTTAGCCAATATGCTCACGGTCTACACTCCATCTACCACTGGGATCCCATCACCACCTGCCTACCCCACTTCCACTCCCACAGCTGACAACTTTCCCTGAACAAGATTGAGATTGCTGTGCTCTTGGACACTTGTGCCCAGCCTCCTTATCCTTGACAACATCCTCACCCTGTGGGTTCCTCCAGCCTCCATTTTCTTACCCCAGTGGGAAGACTAAGCACCACCTATGCCTGTCTCTTTACTTCATTACATGGCTGGAGATGGAGTTCCTTCTGTAAATGGCATCTGACCTATCTCAAGATAGAGGAGCCCAAAGGAGTGACCCAAGTGAGTGAAGTGAATTAGTGACAACTTCATGCAGAAAAGTTTGAGACACGTCATGGAGACGAATTAGGGAAGAGGTAGAGGACGACCTCCAAATAGAGGAAGTGAGGTAACACTGGCAGGGACTGGGCAACCACCAGCTCTCAGCAAGGGAGGGGACAGAGGTCAGCCTGTGGCAAGGAGCTCCCAGCCCCTCCCTCTCTAGGAAGAAGTGGTGGAAGCACCTTTCCTCCAGTTCTGCTCTGGACTCACAGCAACAAACAGTCATGAGTTGGAAACTTCGCACAGCCAAGGATGAAATGTCAGCCCTCAAACCTATGTCAGAGCTGCTGTGAAAACTGGAAATAAGCAACTTATGATGGGAAATTCATTTGCATGTACTATTTTACTTTTTAAACCAGAATGATAGTTTTAACTTTTAGGCTTAAGCCATCCAATATCATCTGTATGAATTATTTCTTAATTTTCACTGAATGTTCAAAAGTAGAGTCATGTTAAATCATATACACACACAGATGCATATACACACATATTCATACCTGTATGGGGGTGGGGAGTGTGTATGTGTGTGTGTGCACAAGCACAAGTTGCTGGGGGGAGATTAAATGAGTAATGCCATATACTCACAACCTCAAAAAATATTGGGAATATTAGTGTTTTGTTTCTCAGTTATTAATTCCAGTTAATGTAGTGATTAGAAAAGGAATCTAAACATTTACTGGAATTTAACTTCAGCCAAACATAATGAGACAGGCTCATGTTATTTTTAATACTCTTTTCATAGCTCATCCCTTAAATATAGAGAAACAAAAAGGTTAGAGTAATCAAGTCTATTCAAAGGCACATTCCACCCATGATACCAAGATTACAGCAGTTCTTTCATGGCTATAAAGTTTTGTTCCTGTCTCTTTAGCCAATTCAATAAGTAAGCTTACAAATGGGATAAAGTAGATTCAGGAAGCCCTAAATGTAAGTGTCAAAGATAAATAGAAAACATAGTATACTCTTTCTTGCTCTTTTTGCACTGTTGTGTGATTTGAAAATTTTTCCCTAGTTAGTTAGGAGCCTTGAACAACTTCCAGTCTGCCCCTACTCCTTGCCACTTATAAATTCTTAATTTCCTATTGACACCAAAGATATCACAAGAAAACGAATCAATATATCATATTAATATAGATATTTAAAACCTTCAACAAAATACTAGCAAGCCAAATCCGGTAACATATAACAAAAACTGTATACCATGTGCACGCATACCAAGTGGAACTTATTCCGGGAATTCAAGGTTGGTTCGATATCTGAAAATTACTTAATGTAATATAACATATCAACAGAATAAATGATGAAACCATATGATCCTCTAAATTAATTCAGAAAAGGCATTTGATAAAAATCTAATCCCCTTCATGATAAAAACACTCAAAGAGCTATGAAAAAAAAGGAAATTTCCTGAGCCTGACAAAAGACATCTATGAAACGTCCACAGCTAATTTAATAGAAAATGACTGATTGTTTTCCCCTAAGATCAAGAATAAGACAAATATATTCATTCTCACTGCTTCTATTCCATATTGTACTGGAAGTTCCAGTCAGAGAAATTAGTCAGGCAAAGGAAATAAAAGGCTTTTCAATTGGAAAAGAAGAAGTAGAACTATATTTATTTCCAGATGACATAATCTTACATATAGAATATGCTAAAGAGCACACTAAGAAAAACAGAATTAATAAGTGTGTTCAGCAAGATGGTAGGATATGACACTAATACGCAAAAATCAGTTGCAAATCTACACATGAGCAATAAACAATTTGAACATTGTCTTAAAAATTCCATTTACAATACCATTCAAAAGAATAAAATACATAGAAATAAATTTAACCAAGAAGAGCCAATATTTCTATGCTGAAAAACTACAAAACCTTAATTTAAAAAAAGAGACATCAATAAATAGAAATATATACTATGTTCATGGATTGAGAGATTTAATACCATAAAAATGAAAATACTCCCCAAGATGATCTATAGATTCAATTCCTATCAAAATTTCATCAATCTTTTTTGTAGAAAAGGAAAAGTCAATCCTGAAACCCACATGAAATTGCAAGGGACCTTGAATAGCCAAACCAATCTGAAGAGAAAGAACAGAGTTGAAACGCTCACACTTTTCATTTCTTTTGTTGTTGTTGTCCTTTTTTTGTTTTGTTTTGTTTTGTTTTTTGAGACAGAGTTTCACTCTTGTTGCCCAGGCTGGAGTGCAATGGTGCAATCTCAGCTCACTGCAACCTCTGCCTCCCAGGTTCAAGCTATTCTCCTGCCTCAGCTTCCCGAGTAGCTGGGATTACAGGAATTACAGGTGCCTGCCACAACGCCCAGCTAATTTTTTGTATTTTTTAGTAGAGATGAGGTTTCACTATGTTGGCCAGGCTGGTCTCAAACTCTTGACCTCAAGTAATCCATTTGGCTTGGCCTCCCAAAGTGCTGGGATTACAGGCATGAGCCACCGCACCCAGCCCACACTTTTCATTTTCAAAGCTGTGTTACCAGCATGTGATACTGGCATAAGGATAGACATATAGATCAATGAAATAGAACTGAGATCCCTGAAATAAAACCATTCATAGTCAATTGGTTGTTCAATGCAGTGCCAACATTATTCATTTCGTAAAGAAGAGTCTCTTCAATAAATGGTGCTGGGACAACTGGATATTCATACATAAAAGAATAAAATTGGACACTTACCTCATAAAATATACAAATATTAACTCAAAATGGATCAACAACCTAAATGTAAGAATTAAAACAATAAAACTCTTAGAAGAAAACACATGAGTGACTCTTCAGGGCCTTGGATTTGGCAAAGGTTTCTTAGACATGACACCAAAAGCACAGGTAACATAAAACAAATAAATCGATACATTGGAGTTAGTCAAAATAAAAAACTTTGTCCATCAAAAGACATAATCAAGAGAGTGAGAAAACAACTCAGAGAATGGGAGAAAACATTTCCAAATCATACACCTGATGTGGGTCTAATACCCAGAATATATAAAGAGCTTTTAAAACTCAATAAAAAAAGCAAACCAATTTTTAAATGTGCAAAGGACTTGAATGGACATTCTTCCAAAGACAATATACAAATGGCCAATGAGCACATAAAAAGATGCTCAACACCATTAGTCATTAAGTACATTCAGACCAAAACAACAATGAGATATCACTTCATACCCACTAGAATAACCAAAATTTTAAAAATGGAAAATAACATGCAAGGATGAGGATGTGGAGAAAGTGGAACCCTTACATGCTGTTGGCAGGAATGTCAAATGGTATAGCTGCTGTGGAAAATAATTGACTGTTCATCAACAATTTAAACATAGAATTACCATATGACCTAGCAATTCCACTCCTAAGTGTATACCTGTAAGAATTCAAAATAGATGTGTAAGCAAAAACATACACACAAATGTTCATGGTGGCAACAACCCAAATGTCTGTCAATAGGTAGATAAAATGTGGTGTATTCAGTTAATGGAATATTATTCAACTATAAAATAAATGATGCATGATTACAACATGCTACAAAACCATTATGCTAGGTGAATGAACCAGGACACAAAAGGTGACACATTGTATTATTCCATTTATATTAAATATCCAGAATAGGCAAATTCATGGAGATGGAAAGCAGATTTGTGGCTGCTAGGAGTTGGGGATGAGATTAATGGGATACAGATTTTCACTTGGGATTATACAAATTCTGAAACTAGATGATGGCAATCGTTGCAAAATATTTTGAATAAAATAATGTCACTGACTTTTAAGAAATGATTTAAGCAGTACTTTTTTTGTTTGTTTGTTTTTGAGATGCAGTCTCACTCTGTAGCCCAGGCTGGAGTGCAATGGCATGATCTTGGCTCACTGCAACCTCTGCCTCCTGGGTGATTCTCCTGCCTTAGCCTCCCAAGTAGCTGGAATTACACGTGCCCACCTCCATGCCTGGCTAATTTTTGTATTTTTAGTAGAGACAGAGTTTGGCCATGTTGGGCAGGTTGGTCTCGAACTTCTGACCTCAGGTGATCCACCCACCTCAGCCTCCCAAAGTGCTAGGATTATAGGTGTGAGCCACCACATTTTGTTATGTGTGTGTTATCATAATTTTTAAGTAAGATTTTTTAAACTGTAAAATTTTTTAAAAGCACAAAATGAATCATACTTTAATTAAGCTTCTTAATATGAAGACACTCACACATCTGAAAATTGCATTTTATAACAAACATTTTCGAACTCAAAGTAGTGCTATTGCCGTTTCATAGAAGAAAAAAGACTCCATTGCAGTGTCTTACTCAGGACCTAAGTCTGCACCTGACACTCAGTAGAAACTTAAAAGATGAACGAATGAAGGAAAAAACAAACTGAGATTCAGAAAGCTTAATCTGCTTTCCCACTCTTACGTAACTGGTAGGTAGTTGGGCCAACATTTAAGCCAGTCTCACAGTTTCTGCCTCTCTCATTCATTCCACTATATCATGCTATCTGCCATAAATATATTCCCTGCATTATTTTGTCTGTACTTCAAGGAATTGTTAATAATTTAGAAAAATAAGTAATGCACATTCATCATTCTTCGTCAGTTTAAGCAGCATAAAACAAAGCAAAACAAAATCTAGAAAAAAGGTCAGGGTTTCCCCAAAGCTAAAAAGCAAGATTTTCCTAAATGTTGTTTTGATAAATTAATGAGCAGAGAATTTTCTCAACACTTAAACATGAGCATGATCCTACACCACCTATTGTCAGGGTCCTGTGACATCATGGGGCTCAGCAGTAATGCTCCACGGCATGAAATGGCCTCTCATGTCTTTCCGTAATCCCATACAAAACAACTGAATTTGCTAGAATAAGGGACTTAGATGCTTGTCACTTTGGCTCATGCATCACGGCATCTCATGTTAGCTAGGGACTACTTCCACAGAGACCCAAACATCTGCTTAAAAGTAAAAAGATGTTATTTAATTGTCAAAAGATTTGTTTACTTGATACAAAATATGAATATATTTATGGCTACTTGGATTTAAAATCATGTTTAGGCTGGATATTGAATCACAAGTGTGCACATTTACATATA
Source organism: Mandrillus leucophaeus (assembly GCF_000951045.1). NCBI lineage: Eukaryota > Metazoa > Chordata > Mammalia > Primates > Cercopithecidae > Mandrillus > Mandrillus leucophaeus. Next base: position 1,065,067 of record NW_012107341.1, on the reverse strand, counting down.
AATATTTGGCATTAAATATTTAGATAAGTGAAGAAATAATTCAGGATCCAACACCAAGGAGACAATAGACTATTGTGACAGAGCTCAGGATCTGAAGTCCAACAGCCTGGATGAGAATCCCAACACCAGTGCCTCCTAACCACACACGCTTGAGCAAGACCCTTCACTTCCACGTGCTTCATTTTCTTTATCTGTCAAGTGGGTTCATGACAATATCTATCTCAGAGTGTTAGTATGAGAATTAAAATACCCAGCACATGTAAAGCACTTAGCATAGTGCCTGCAAATAGTAATCACTCAAAAAATATAAGCTGATGTGCTCCCTTACAAACAAAGAATATCTCTCTAAAACTCAGATTTCTAGGCACAGTCTCCTCAGTGTCAAAGCAAGCAAAAAACACAAACAAAAAAGAGATAGTATTCCAAGGTCCAAGGCTCTCAAAAGAAAGTGTGCTCAGAGGTTTGGATAATGCTCAAACACCTAGCTTGGGTTTGAATTCTCAAAGAATGTGCTTAAGATGAAAAGGACATATAATCAAGGTCAAAAATATGAGCAGATGCTTGATGATTAGAATGACACTTGTGGAACTAATACAGCAAAGATACCTCCTCAGGCTGTGTTCCCAGCCAGAAAGGTGCAGACTGGAGTGGCCCAGTGCTGGTGACGGAAAGTGTGGGGAATCCCTGATAAAAGCAAAATGAAACCCAGGATGAGTGGGGAGGTAAGAGTTTCAGGCTGTGCTGATTCATATCAAGCCCAGTAAAATTACATCCCAGGCAACAGAGAAAATTCACCAAGCTGGCTTTTAATTGCTGTCAATATGATGCAGAGGCTTTGGATGCAGAGGGGCCCTGAGATCAAATTTCTGTTCTGCCGTCCTCTGCCTCACTTTGGAAAGAATCAAATTTGGGCTGATCTTCTTATCTCTTATCTTATCATCTTAGCTCTCTACATCCCATCTGATTCATTTATATGATGAGAATGGTCGTATTAGGTTGAAACGTTTATAATAGCCAATGCTGAATTATTTTTACCTCCAGAATTAGCAATTTAATATGGTTTAACCTAATGGCTAATTTGCATACATGGTAAGGAGAGTAATATTAGATAACATATAGGTTTACTCCAGTTAGCTTGAAATAGATATTTTCTCTCATTCACCTCTATTGGAAGATTTGACAGAAAGTTAGAAATAGGAAAATACCAGAAAATGGCCTGATTTTATACAAAGAAGATATTCATAGTTTAAAAATTAGAGTACTCTAAATAAACTCTAAACTCAAATTCCTTAATAATAACGATAATGTTATGAATGTCATAATGCCTATAGCACTTTTTCTATCATTGTCTTATTTTGATTCTTATAACAATCTTAGGAGCTATACAGCTAATATTGGTCCCCTTGCCACACTTCCAGAAAGCAAGGGACTTATTGGCCTAAGGACAATGCATAAATAGTAGACACAAAACTCACAGCAAAGTCTGCGATTCCATAATCAGAGCTCTTTCCACTATACCATACCATCTTCTATATTTACAAGCAAAAATTCCCAGAACTAGGTCTTCAGATCTAAGCAAAGCCAGTACTTGGCTGCTAGGTTCCATGTCCCTGGTGTCCTTGGTAGAGGCAGCTCTGAGTTACTTGGAAACTGAGGGAGGGGCAGCGATTCTCATTATTTGCTTAAGTGGGTGGTAAGTACCAAATATTTTCTGTTTGGAACTAAGGTTTCCAACTCCTGGGGATTCTTACAAAACAGCTAAGTTATCTGAGCTGCTGTGAATACAGAGGAACTCCTTGCGTCATTATCTAGTGGAGGGAATCAGGATTTGGGTTTCAAGCTGGCAGTTCTTAGAATTAGTTTCCTATTTTCAGCTAAACATCACCTTCCTCATTTTGTCCTTTCTGTCATAGATTGAATACTTCCTGACATGCTCCTTTTTCAAATGGGGAGAAAATCCATGTTTTTAAAAATTCCACTTATTTAACTACATAAGCAATGAACACTATTGTGCAAAGATAATTGTGGTTTAACTGCCACAGTTAGTATCAAAATCAACATATATTTCCTGTCTTGCTGTTTTTCTGAATTAATCTCATTACAATTCAAATCCAGGAGAATATCTATCCTGGAGCATAGCACATGTGCCCGTGTTCTCCTACTGAATGTGACTGTCATGTAGGCAGCTGGTGTTCTGGAGGAACTTTCCAAACACCTCCAACTTCTGTGGAGAGCTCAGCGTTCTCCATCCTGCCCCCACTTTAGTGAATGAGAATCATGTCAGCCTGCACAACAGCCAATACAACAATTCTCTTTGGCAGTAGCTAATTGTTAATGACTTCTTCAACGTATTCATTTCAAAGACAAAAGTAGTAATAGATTACATACAAAAATCTCCTTAAAAATCCCATCTCGTCCACACCCAATCTCATCTCTAGCAAAAACCTAGAATTTTATTTTAATTTGTGTTTGTAGTTATAGGAAACTTCATCTTTATCTTGTTAGTTTATTTTAAAATTTTAACTAAATTCGCCCTTTTAAATGAGAAAAGCAAAACAAACCCCTTCCAGTTAGAAGTGTTCCTCTTTTCTCTCATCTTCAGCAGTATTTTAGGGCTTAAAGGAAGCAAGTCTCGTCCTAAAATGTAAATATAGACCTCCCATTGGCTCCAGACATGGCTTTGCTTTGTGGCTGAATTTTGCAAACAATCCAAAGCAGAGTGGTCATTCTGCGTTACTGAAGTGCTCAAAATGCTCTGCCAAACATTCAATCATTCATGTTCATCATCAAGACAGGGCTTATCATGAAGGAAAGATACTTCATTTTCTTCATTCCAGGATGCCATTGATTGTAAAACTATCATAGATGTAATAATATTTGTAAACATTCATGTTGGGGAAATACTACAGACTAATTTCTCACATGTTAACCTTTCTGATATTGGAAGGCATTGCATGATCAAAACATAGATATTAATCATATACAGATCATACTCTGCGTTCCAGTATTAGGTGTGTAAACATATAAGAAAACATGCACCTAGCTTTGAGAAAACTCAGTGTTTGTGTTTACTTTTTCCTCACTTGTTTATTTAGTGATCCCCCATCTTCATCTTTGGTCTATGTTATTGATTAACTGAAACATTAAATTCTTTCCTTCTGGTGAAATTTTCAAAAGTAAGTTAGAATTCTGAAACATGGACTAAGCATCCCTGAGCTGGAACTTGGTGATGGGGGTGATGGGAAAGAGGGAGGGTGCAGGAATGATCAAATTATTTAAGGAAATTTTGTTAGGAGGGAACACCAATTTCATCCAGGGTGGAAAAATTACAATGTGTAGTCTGAGAGGAGTTGGTATCTATTTTGTTTGGTTTTGGCTTTACGAGGCTTAAGAATCAAAAATCATCTCTAGAGATGATTTTTTTTTTACATAAAAGAGGCTTAATAAAGATATTCTGGGAAAAATTTAATCATCCAGAGATCAGCTGGGTGCAAAAATGGTAATTTGTATGGAAAACTGAGAGGTCAATATTTAGACCCTAGCCTATAAAGGACCCAGGATGGAAAGAAACAAATTACCTTGCTTTGGAGAACTATCCAGAGACAAGGGAAAGAAAGACCATTGGTTAATTTAGGCAAGACTCTATTCTTGCCAGGGCTCGTTATTTCTTGCCAGGGCTAGTCTGTTAATTTTATCATGTGTTTCCCTGACTCCAAATCATTTTTAATGCATCTTTTTAGGGAAACCCCATTACAAGTGGATGATTAGGTATTTTGAAGACCAGGCTGCTCATCAGAGCTCAAACACAGCTCTCCTCCACTAAATAAATAAGATATCTAATAGGGTGACATGTGCCTCTGACCATGACATGTCACAGAAGAGAAAAATTCAGGACTCAAATGTACCTAGAAGCTAGTCATCACATAAAATAACTAAACCTGCAATTATAGTAACCCACCACCAGCTGGCAGTAGTGTTAAATCATGGTCTGACAGTGGCTTTTAGAAATCGAGTTCACATTTAACGTGGAATTCATGCATGAAGCGAACAATAGAGATTACAATTCAGCAATTCAAATCTCTATAGCTTTAAAAAATTCCCCAAAATATTTTTCTAGATAATAAGTAATAATCCATGCTCTTTATAAGCATTTGAAAAAAAAAAAATCTTAAAATCACCTGTAATACTACCTCCCAGAATTGTCACGTGTTCTTTTAGAGTCTTTTTTCTTTATATAAGTATTTTTCTTAATTGGGATAGCCATGTGTGTGCATACATACAAGACAACACAAATACATATATATGTACACATATATATTCATCATTTTACTCACACACTTAATATAGTATTTAGCACATAGCAAGTTAATATAAACATTGGTTAAAAAATTAATACTTGAATACATTCTAGATAAAAAAAAAACCAGAGTTTTAAAAAGGGAAAAATCTGCTCAAGAGTTAAAAGATAGGCAACAAACTCTTTTTGCCCATTTTGACATCAGACCTGGGCTATTTTTCTATAGATCGTTACCTTCATTTTGCTTTTTAAGAAAAAGTGAACTAAAAAAATGCAGTTATGAGTTTGAGAGGGTAGTCATAGATTTTTGAACCTAAGAATTGAGTACCACATTTTCCCTACATGAAAAACAACTGCTCACTTTAATAAATGGCAAAGCAACGATTGCAACACTGCAGTAATAACAGATAGACCAGAGAATGTGGCATAGAGCATGAGTCCTAAACTGCGCTTCCTCTTCCCTTCTGCATAAACTCAAGAAGACTACATAGTTGAAAAACTTCTTAGTGGTTGGAGTTCCAGCTTTGAGGCCCAAGCTTCCAGAGACCAAACTGTGTTTCCCAGTATAGGAGGAGGTAGAAGATCAAGGCTAAGACTTTCAGCTTCTCCTTATAGCAAATCAGTTTCTGGGAAACAGATGCCTGATTTCTTTTTTCCATCGTACTCCCTCTGCCCGGTGAGGGGCACTGCCCTAGTCAGGCTTGTCCATTTACTTAAGCGTTTCTCCTCTGTCCATTAGGAAAGGTCTGAAGTGTGTTTGTTTTGTTTTCATATATTTACTATAATAGTTTTCATTTTTTATCATGTTGTCCCTGTCAATCAGATCTTCTAAAAATATTTTTCCAGCTATTTATTGGTTAATATTTAAGAAAGTTCCTAATGTCTGTCCAATTTTCTAAAATCTCTTATTTGTTCGAATAGTTTTTGTACCTAATGTTATCCTATTTTCTTTTTTTTATTATTATACTTTAAGTTGCAGGGTACATGTGCACAACATGCAGGTTTGTTACATAAGTATACATGTTCCATGTTGATGTGCTGCAACCATTAGCTCGTAATTTACATTAGGTATATCTCCTAATGCTATCCCTCCCCCCTCCACCCACCCCACGACAGGCCCTGGTGCATGATGTTCCCCTTCCTGTGTCCAAGTGTTGTCATTGTTTGATTTCCACCTATGAATGAGAACATGCAGTGTTTGGTTTTCTGTCCTTGCAATAGCTTACTCAAAATGATGGTTTCCAGCTGCATCCATGTCCCTACAAAGGACATGAATTCATCCTTTTTTAAGGCTGCATAGTATTCCATGGTGTATATGTGCCACATTTTCTTAATCCAGTCTATCATTGATGGATATTTGGGTTGGTTCCAAGTCTTTGATATTGTGAATAGTGCCACAATAAACAAACATGTGCATGTGTCTTTATAGCTGCATGATTTATAATCCTTTGGGTATATACCCAGTAATGGGATGGCTGGGTCAAATGGTATTTGTAGTTCTAGATCCTTGGTGAATCACCACACTGTCTTCCACAATGGTTGAACTAGTTTACAGTCCCATCAACAGTGTAAAAGTATTCCAATTTCTCCACATCCTCTCCAGGAAACCCTGTTGTTTCCTGACTTTTTAATGATTGCCATTCTAACTGGTGTGAGATGGTATCTCATTGTGGTTTTGATTTGCATTTCTCTGATGGCCAGT
>NW_012107341.1:1050165-1057428 GCF_000951045.1 Mandrillus leucophaeus | reverse complement strand
TATTTTATTGAGGATTTTTGCATCGATGTTCATCAGGGATATTGGTCTAAAATTCTCTTTTTTTGTTGTGTCTCTGCCAGGCTTTGGTATCAGGATGGTGCTGACCTCATAAAATGAGTTAGGGAGGATTCCCTCTTTTTCTATTGATTGAAATAGTTTCAGAAGGAATGGTACCAGTTCCTTGTGGTATCTCTGGTAGAATTCGGCTGTGAATCTGTCTGGTCCTGGGCCAATTTTCTATACATATGCCGTATCATCCACAAATAATACAAATTTTGTCTACTCCCTAATATTTGAATTCCTTATTTCTGATTGCTCTCTTGCTTCAATGGCTACAAGTTCTGGGATAATGTCAAATAATGGACACATTTGTCTTTTTACTTTATTAATTAGGCATTTCTAATGGATCACTTTTCACTATGATATTGGCTGCTGCATTTATGTATCTATATACTTATAGATATATGAATACATGTTTACATATGAAGAACCTAAAGAAGAAAATTGCAGATTATCCTTTACATTATGCATATATTTACATATTATATAGCATACATATTATGTCATATAATGTGTAATGATAATTATACATAAATTATATGATTAAATATATAAAGAACATTATACTTTATATTACATGTACATAATTTTTCATGTTAAAAACCTTTCCATTCTTTTTTTTATGTTTATAGTAATTTTTTGGAGTTATTTTATTGTTTTTTAAGTTCCAGAGTACATGTGCAGGATGTGCAGGTTTTTTACATAGGTAAACCTGTGCCATGGTGGTTTGTTGCACCCATCAATCCATCATCTAAGTATTAAACCCAGCATTTTCTCTAATGCTCACGTCACCCCCACCCTCCCCTGATAGGCCCCAGTAAGTGTTGTTCCCCTCCCTGGGTCCATGTGTTTTCATTGTTCAGCTCCCACTTATAAGTGAGAACATGCAGTGTTTGGTTTTCTGTTCCTGCATCAGTGTGCTGAAGATAAGGGCTTCCAGATTCATCCATGTCCCTGCAATGGACATGATTTCATTCCTTTTTATGGCTGCATAGTATTCCATGGTATATATGTTCCACATTTTCTTTATCCAGTTATCATTGATGGGCATTTGGGTAGATTCCATGGCTTTACTGTTGTAAATAGTGCTGCAATGAACATACGCACACATGTATATTTATAATAGAATGATTTATATTCCTTTGGGCATATACGCAGTAATGGGATTGCTGGGTCAAAGGATATTTCCGGTGCTAAATATTTGAGGAATTGCCACACTGTCTTCCACAGCGGTTGAACTAATATACATTCCCACCAACAGTGTAAAAGCATTCTTATTTCTCCCCAACATTTCCAGCATCTGTTTTGTTTTTTTGTTTGTTTGTTAGTTTTCTGAGACGGAGTCTAGCTCTGTTGCCAGGCTGGAGTGCAGTAGCACAATCTCAGCTCACTACAACCTCTGCCTCCAGGGTTCCAGCGATTCTCCTGCTTCAGCCTCCCAAGTAGCTGGGATTACAGGGGCCTGCCACCATGCCCAGCTAATTTTTTGTATTTTTAGTAGATATGGGGTTTTGCCATGTTGGCCAGGCTGGTCTCGAACTCCTGACCTCAGGTGATCCACTCACCTCAGCCTCCCAACATGTTGGGATTACAGGTGTAAGCCACCACCCCCAGCCATCTGTTGTTTCTTGACTTTTAAAAAATCGCCATTCTGACTGGCGTAAGGTGGTATCTCATTGTGTTTTTCATTTGCATTTCTCCAATGATCAGTAAAATCCTTCCATTCTTAATGTACCAAGTTTCAAAAAATGAAATATTAAATGTATATTACATAACAATTTTTTCACCATATATTTCAGCATCACTTTTTAAATTTGTATTTGACCTATCGATATATTACGTGATCCTAGAGGATTCCTAGACATTAAGCCATTTTTACATTTCCACAAGGTACCCATCCAATTGATATTTATTGTATTAAGCAACTTAAATAGTAGCTGGCTGAACTGATTAAGTTTTTGTACTTATATTTGAAAGTTATATTGGTTTCCACATGGCTCTTTGTGCTTTTTCATATTTTGTTCTCCTAGTTATCCTAGTTTTATGATATCACTGCAGTTTCCAGCTTCTTCTTTGCTTTGAAATTGATTATGTGGTATTAGAATGAAAAATTACTTTGAAGGTTTTAAAAAATGATCTATAATGTCTTTTGCACTTATAGTCAGATTTTTGGTGGAAATTTTTAGATAAAATTTTTTATTTCTTCCTTGATTATTGACTTATTTGTGATTTCCACTACTTGTTCAGTCAAATTTAATGACACACTGTCTTAGGATACAATTAATGCCTTAGGATACAAAATAAATACAATTCTAGTATCTTAGAATGTTATCCTCACTACTATATTTCTAAGTGTATCAGAAAATGTATGTGCATGATTGTTTTTGTAATTTCTAATTTTCTCTGTATTCATTTTATATGTAGTGTCTCATTTATATGTTGAGTATTTTTCTATTTTTCCTTAATTTAATCTGTCTAAAATGTCAATTTTTTATTTTTAATAAAATTAGTTATTGAATTTATCAATATACTGCTTTCTACTGCTTTTATTTTTAAAGTGGTTTTGCTTTTATATTTTATTTGAACATTCTCATTTTAACAAACTGGATAACTTAACAAACTATCCCCCAAAACTGATATGATTAAGCAGTAAAAAAATAAGCAGAGTTATCAATGTCTCTAACAATACAATTAATATTCTCCAGCTACTATTATGTAGAATTTTACCCCAAAGAAACAGAAAATACACATTCTTTCAAGTACATGTAGGACATTCTAAAAATAGACCATGCGTTAAACCATACATGAAATCTCAATAAATTCTGAAGGTAAAGATGTAGATGTTGACTAGTGATCCTCTAGCAAGCTCTGCCATAGTTGTGACTATGGCTATCCAAAATCCAGGCACACACTTCTTCCCTACACACACTTACACCCTCTGCCTAAGTGAAACAACCCAAAGACCTGTCCAGTTACTACATCCAGCTCCCAGTCAGAATCTTTGAGAAATGTGCATTTTTCTCCTTTAGGTTCTTCATGTTGGCAAGACTAAAAATATGAGGAGTGTAGGTTCCAGCTTGTCCAGGAAGTCTCTGTTAGTGACTGTGTCCCTGACTCCTGTTTGGTAAATTGGTTTAGGTTTTTCATGTTTTAGTGAAGTACTGCCATTATTAGGAAGTACACCAAAATAAGTCAAGAAGGGATGAGTAGATGAGCATTGATTCTCTCTTGAGTGTGTAACTCAGTCAATAGAGAAAGTTCAACTTTAAGTGTGAGTTAAAACCAGTAATGACCTATCCTTTTTGTCCTGAGCTTCAGATGTGTGTGTGTGTGTGTATAGCTCTATATAATTCTATCACATGTGTAGCTTCATGTAACCACCTCCATAATCAGAATACAGAGCTGTGTCACCACAAAAATTTCTTGAGCTACCCCTTTATAGTCACACCCACCCTCCCTCATCCTTTACCTCTTACAACCACTAATCTTCTCTTCATCACCGTGGTACATCTCTGTAATTGTTTTATTTTGTGAATGTCATATATCTGTGAACTGCTTTTTTATTTTGCAATAAATCATTCTGACAGAAATTATTTTTTTAAAAAGAAGGTAAATACTTAATGAAAAATTAAGTAATTTCCACACCTCAATAAACCTAATAATGACCGTATATTGCACAAAATATGCGTTAACATTTGCCAACTACCATGTGAGCTGCAGTGTTACAAGAGACTATCAGAAAAGCTAAGGACAAAAGTCTGGTGAAGCACCAGCATCAACTTCAAAAATTAGAAATTATTCTAAGATAAAAAAGGATTTACACATCACTCAGTGAAATGCAACTGTTCATTTGGATCAAATGACTGACTCATTTGAAACTTATTTCACTCATTTTCAATTACAAGATTTTTTTGTGTGCATATTAAAAGCAAAGTACTAGTTTTACAATGTGTTGGCTCTATTAATAGGAGAATGTTGCGAATAATAACGTTCTTGCAAATGTTATATCAAGCTCATCATATATTTCAAATAGAGAAACATTTAGATTGAAATATAATTCATTTTTTGATCAGTTTGTGGAATCAAAGTAAAACTTCTTGAGGTTCATTCAATCAAAAATTAAATATCTATGATTATTGTGAATTTTATTGTAAATCCTATTTAAATATCCGACATTAAAGAGAAAACTGTTTTTGAAATAATATTGTTAATAGAAATTTTGATGAAGTGAAATGCTAAAAATTATTATTTTTAAATTATGAAGTTTCTGAGGCAGAAATATTTTTTGACTTTGTTTTGGAGCCTAAGTAATTAATAAATACAATTCTAACAAGTTATTATATTTAACTATCCAAAAGAGAAACAACTGTGGTTGTGAAATATATATATATTTCACACACACACACCCCCACACATATATATAAATTTCAATGAATGAATGTATACATACAAATGAATGAATGTGTATATATATACACACATATATACATATTTAATATATTTGTTGCTATTGTAGCTGAACTACAAATTTTTAATGATAAATCTAATATTAAATACAAAAGGAGAAAAAACTTTCACCACACAGTTTTTTTCTCTTTGTTGCCCACTATCATTCAGATTTTGGAAATGTTTGAATGATGGTGTAAATCAACCTATGGTTTCTACGATAGCGTCAACCAGTCTGTAAACAAGTTCTCTAAACATGGGGTATATTCTATTTGAGAAAAGCTGAAAATCTGTAATCAACACATTCAACAAGTGAAGTGCTAAAGAGCTTGTGTTTGTATACCTTAGCAAATAAAATCATTGATAACAGAGTTGAAATCATCTAAAGTCCTGTCCAGTTACTGCATCCAGATCAAAGTGGCAAGTAAGGAAAGAACTGAACAAATTAAATGATAAGCGTTCAAACAATATACTGGATTTAATTTTTAATATTTATAGTCATGTTGTGAATTATCTAGATATGTAGAAAAATACATTTGTAGAGCTTTTTTTAAATTTTGGATAAACGTATATTCTATACCAGAATACAACAAAAGTGAGAGTTACTATAAATTGGTGCCATTTCAAAGCATTCAAAACAATCATACATAGAGATGATTTATTCCAAGTCTTTTGTCTTGTAAAGATTTGTCAAATAAGAAAGGTTATGCCAGGTAATAAAAATCTTTGGGATAATGTGCTCATAAATTATTTGAATAATCTCCATTTAGTGGAATTTTCTTTGAGCCAGCATGTATTTCAGCACCTAAGGAATTTTTTTTTTTCAATTAAAAGTAAGTTCTATAGAAAAAAGTCAAAAGTATCAACAGTTTCAAATGTAGTAACCACAAAATGCATATTTGAAGAGATGTTATACAATTTTATTTTTAAGAGACCAGTAAGACTATATTTTTAAATGTTCTGTAGAAAAGCAAATTGTTGAGTCTAAGAGGAACATTTTAGAAATTTTAGAAACAAACTAAACAAATTATCAATAATATGGATGTTAGTAAAATTTTGAAGACACCTTTTGTCCTATACAGTCTCATAATTTGATATGATTAACTTATACATTTGACTTTGAATCAGACCTACCAAACTTTGAAGAAATAGTGGTTCCAAGCTTGAATAAAAAAGGCCCCATATATTTTGTAAAGTTAGTGTATTCTTGGTTTCCAAACAAAATATAAAGTCCATGCAAATAAACAAGCAAAAATTTATAGATCCATGTTACTTATGAATATAGATGCAAAAATGTTAAACCAAATATAACAAACTAAATCTAATAGTGTGCTTAAAATATTGTCATACAAGAATGCCCACTTTCACCACTTCTATTCAATGTAATACTAGAAGTCCTAGCCAGAGCAATGAGTCAAGAGAAAGCAATAAAGAGCATCCAAATTGGGAAAGATCAATGTACACAAATCAGTACCACTGCTGTACACCAACAGCGACCAAGCTAAGAATCAAATCAAGAACTCAATTCCTTTTACAATAGCTGCAAAAAATAAATTAATTAATTAAGTTAAACACCTTGGTATATAGGTAACCAAGCAGGTGAAGGGTCTCTACAAAGAGAACTACAAAAACCCTGCTTAAAGAAATCACAGATGACACAAACAAGTGAAAACACAGCCCATGCTCATAGATAGAAAGAATCAATATTGTGGAGATGACCACACTGCCCAAAGCCATCTAAAGATTCAATGCAATGCCCATCAAAATACCATCATCATTCTTCGCAAAACTAGAAAAAAAAATCGTAAAATTCATATGGAACCAAAAAAGAACTCACGTAGTCAAAGCAATACTAAGCAAAAAGAACAAATCCAGAGGCATCACATTACAGGATTTCAAATTATATTACAAGGCTACTATTACCAAAACAGTGTGGTACTGATATAAAAATAGGAACTTAGACCAATGGAGCAGAATAGAGAACCCAGAAATAAACAAAATACTGATCTTTAATGAACATACAAACACATAAATTGGGGAAAGGATACCCCATTAAATAAATGGTGCTGGGAAACTGGCAGGCCACATGTAGAAGAATGAAACTGGATCGCCATCTCTCACCCTATACAAAAATCAACTCAAGATTGAGCAAAGAGTTAAATTTAAGACTTGAAACCACAAAAATTCTAGAAGATAACATTGGGGAAACTTCTGGACATTGGCTTAGGCCAATAATTCATGACTAAAACCCCAAAAGCAAATGCCAAAAATTAATACATACATGTGGCCTAATTAAACTAAAGAGATTCTGCACAGCAAAAGAAACAATCAACAGAGTAAACCGATAAATTCACAGAGTGGGAGAAAATATTGACAAAGCATGCATCCAACAAAGGACTAGTATCCAGAATCTACAAAGAACTCAAACAAATCATCAAGAGAAAAACAAATAATCCCATCAAAAAGTGGGCAAAAGACACAAATAGACAATTCTCAAAAGAGGATATACAAACAGCCCACAAACACATGAAAAAATGCTTAACGTCACTAATCATCAAAGAAATGGAAATTAAAACCACAATGAGCAAGAATAGTCATAATTAAAAAAAACAATAGATGTTGGCTTGGATGTGGTGAAAAGCAACACTTTTGTACTGCTGGTGGGAATGTAAATTAGTACAACCTCTATGGAAAACAGTATGAAGATTCCTTAAAGAACTAAAAGTAGAACTACCATTCAATCCAGCAATCCCACAA